>NW_027182814.1:2792500-2842500 GCF_041146395.1 Eulemur rufifrons | reverse complement strand
GGTAGGTTAGATTTAGGGTTAGATCTAGGCGTTAGTGTAAGGGCTAGCGTTAGGGTTAAGAGATAGGGTTAGGTTTAATGCTTAGGATTAGGGTTAGGGTTTGAGGTTAAAGTAAGTGTTAGGGGTTAGCTTTAAGGATCAAAGGTTAGGGTTATTTTTAGCTGTAGTGTTAGGGTTAGGGATAAGGGATCCCATTAGCATTAAGGGTCTTCCTTACTGTAGGGTTAAGGGTTAGGCTTAGAGTTAAAGGTTAAGGTTAGGGTCAGTGTTAAGATTTAGGGTGAGGGTTAATGGTTAGGGTAAAGGTTAAGCGTTAGGGTTAGGGATTAGTGACTATGGTTTTAGGTTAGTGTTACGGTTAGCAGTTAGGAGTTAGTGTTTTATGAAGGGGTATGGTTAGAATTAGGATTGGGGTTAGAGTTAGGGTGAGGTATAGGGGTTAGGTTTAGGGGTTAGGTTTAGGGGTTAGTTTTAGGGTAAAATGATAGGATTAGGGTTACGGGTTGCCCTTAGTTTTAGGGTTAAAGTTTACTGCTAGCGTTAGGGATAGGGTTAAGGGTTAGTTTTACGGGTTCTGGTAAGTGTTAGGTGTTAGGTTAGTGTCAGGGTTAGGTCTAGTCGTGAGGGTAAGGTTTAGGGTTAGCTTTAAGAGCTAGAGTTAGGTTTAATGGTTAGGATTAGGATTAGGGTTAAGGGATAGGGTAATGCTTAGGGGTTAGGGTGAAGGGTTAGGGTCAAGTGTTAGGGTTTTTGTTAGGCAGAGCATTGGGGTTAGAAGTAAGGGTTACTGTCAGTGTTAGGGCTGTAGGTAGGGTTACAGTTAGGGTTAGCAGTTTCGAATTAGGGTTAGGGATTAGGTGTCACAGTGATGACTAGGAGATAGGGTTAGAATTATGGGATAGGGGTTGTTCTCAGGAAATGGGTTATGCATTAACGTTAGGATAAGATGTTAAAGTGAGGCGCACGGTGAGGTTTACGTGTTAAGGGGAGAAATAGGAACAGGGTTGGGTGTTATGTTCAGGATTAGGGTTATCTGTTAAAGGTATTGTTTATGCTTAGCGCACGGGCCCTGTCTGCATTAGGCGGGCGGGGGGAGTTTAGCGGGCTGGGATTGTACCCGGGAACCCACTCTATCATACTCTGGGTATGGGCCCGTGGGTTTCATGCAGGACACAGTGGTAGAGCCTCCTTTCACGCATGGCATGGGAGGATTGCAGGCTTTCTAAGCTCTAAGAAAGCAAGAAGTCTGAGAATTAGATTTAGGGTTAGGATTATGGTTAGGGTGAAGGATGAAGTTTAGTGTAAGTGTGAGGGCTTAGGGTTAGGGATTAGGGTTAGGGTTAAAGGTTACTCTTAGGTTTAACGGTTACACTTTGGTTTAGGGTTGAGGTTTACGGTTAGGGTTAAGATGAGGGGTTAGGGTTAGGTACAGGGTTAGGGTTAAGTGGTAGGTTTAGGGTTGAAGATTAGGATTAGGGTTGGGATTAAAGGTTAGCGTGAGAGTTAACGCTTAGGGTTAAGGTTAAGGGTTAGGGTTTAGGGTTAGGTTTAGGGTTAGGGTTAGTTTTAGGGTTAGAGTTATGTACTATGGTTTGTGTTAGAGGTTAAGGTTAGGTTTACTGGTCACGGGTAGGGTTACGTTTAGGGGTTAGCGTTAGGGTTACGGTTAGGGTTAAGGGATAGGATTAGGGTTAAGTGTTGGGCTTAGGGTTAGGGTTTAGTGTTAGGGTTATCATTAAGGATTAGGGTTAGGGTCAGGGTTAAATGTTTGGGTGCGGGTAACGGTTAGGGTCAGGGTTAAGGTTCATGGATAGGGTTAGTGTTAAGGGTTACGGGTAGGTTTAGTGTTCAGGGTTAGAGTTAGCATTAGGGCTTAAGGTTAGGATTAGGCGGTAGGTTAGATTTAGGTTTAGATCTAGGCGTTAGGGTCAGGGCGAGCCTTAGGGTTAAGAGATAGGGTTAGGTTTAATGCTTAGGATTAGGGTTAGGGTTTGGGGTTAAAGTAAGTGTTAGGGGTTAGGTTTAAGGATCAAAGGTTAGGGTTATTTTTAGCTGTAGTGTTAGGGTTAGGGATAAGGGATCCCATCAGCCTTAAGGGTCTTCCTTACTGTAGGGTTAAGGGTTAGGCTTAGAGTTAAAGGTGAAGGTTAGGGTCAGTGTTAAGATTTAGGGTGAGAGTTAACGGTTAGGGTAAAGGTTAAGCGTTAGGGTTAGGGATTAGTGATTAGGGTTTTTGGTTAGTGTTAGGGTTAGCGGTTAGGAGTTAGTGTTTTATGAAGGGGTATGGTTAGAATTAGGATTGGGGTTAGAGTTAGGATGACGTATAGGTGTTAGGTTTAGGGGTTAGTTTTAGGGTAAAAGGATAGGATTAGGGTTACGGGTTGGGCTTAGGTTTAGGGTTAAAGTTTACTGCTAGGGTTAGGGATAGGGTTCAGGGTTAGCTTTAGGGGTTCTGGGTAGGGTTAGGTGTTAGGTTAGTGTCAGGGTTAGGTCTAGTCGTGAGGGTAAGGTTTAGGGTTAGCTTTAAGAGCTAGGGTTAGGTTTAATGGTTAGGATTAGGATTAGGGTTAAGGGTTAGGGTAAGGCTTAGGGGTTAGGGTGAAGGGTTAGGGTCAAGGGTTAGGGTTTTTGTTAGGCATAGCGTTGGGGTTAGAAGTAAGGGTTACTGTCAGTGTTAGGGTTGTAGGTAGGGTTACGGTTACGGTTACTGGTTAAGAATTAGTGTTAGGGATTCGGTGTCACAGTGATGACTAGGAGATAGGGTTAGAATTATGGGATAGGGGTTGTTCTCAGGAAATGGGTTATGCATTAAGGTTAGGATAAGAGGTTAAAGTGAGGCGCACGGTGAGGTTTACGTGTTAAGGGGAGAAATAGGAACAGTGTTGGGTGTTATGTTCAGGGTTACGGTTATCTGTTAAAGGTATTGTTTATGCTTAGCGCACGGGCTCTGTCTGCATTAGGCGAGCGGGGGGAGTTTAGGGGGCTGGGATTGTACCCGGGAACCCACTCTATCATACTCTGGGTATGGGCCCGTGGTTTTCATGCAGGACACAGTGGTAGAGCCTCCTTTCACGCATGGCATGGGAGGATTGCAGGCTTTCTAAACTCTAAGAAAGCAAGAAGTCTGAGAATTAGATTTAGGGTTAGGATTATGGTTAGGGTTAAGGATGAAGTTTAGTGTTAAGGTGAGGGCTTAGGGTTAGGGATTAGGGTTAGGGTTAAAGGTTACTCTTAGGTTTAACGGTTACACTTTGGTTTAGGGTTGAAGTTTCCGGTTAGGGTTAAGATGAGGGGTTAAGGTTTGGTACAGGGTTAGGGTTAAGTGTTAGGTTTAGGGTTGAAGATTAGGATTAGGGTTAGGATTAAAGGTTAGCCTGAGAGTTAACGCTTAGTGTTAAGGTTAAGAGTTAGGGTTTAGGGTTAGGTTTAGGGTTAGGGTTAGTTTTAGGGTTAGAGTTATGTGCTATGGTTTGTGTTAGAGTTTAGGGTTAGGTTTACTGGTCACGGTTAGGGTTACGTTTAGGGGTTAGCATTAGGGTTAGGGTTAGGGTTAGGGTTAAGGGATAGGATTAGGGTTAAGAGTTGGGCTTAGGGTTAGGGTTTAGTGTTAGGGTTATCATTAAGGATTAGGGTTAGGGTCAGGGTTAAATACTTGGGTTCGGGTAATGGTTAGGGTCAGGGTTAAGGTTCACGGATAGGGTTAGTGTTAAGTGTTACGGGTAGGTTTAGGGTTCAGGGTTAGAGTTAGCATTAGGGCTTAAGGTTAGGATTAGGGAGTAGGTTAGATTTAGGGTTAGATCTAGGCGTTAGGGTAAGGGCTAGCGTTAGGGTTAAGAGATAGGGTTAGGTTTAATGCTTAGGATTAGGGTTAGGGTTTGGGGTTAAAGTAAGTGTTAGGGGTTAGGTTTAAGGATCAAAGGTTAGGGTTATTTTTAGCTGTAGTGTTAGGGTTAGGGACAAGACATCCCATTAGCATTAAGGGTCTTCCTTACTGTAGGGTTAAGGGTTAGGCTTAGAGTTAAAGGTTAAGGTTAGGGTCAGTGTTAAGATTTAGGGTGAGGGTTAACGGTTAGGGTAAAGGTTAAGCGTTAGGGTTAGGCATTAGTGATTAGGGTTTTTGGTTAGTGTTAGGGTTAGCGGTTAGGGGTTAGTGTTTTATGAAGGGGTATGGTTAGAATTAGGATTGGGGTTAGAGTTAGGGTGAGGTATAGGGGTTAGGATTAGGGGTTAGCTTTAGGGTAAGAGGATAGGATTAGGGTTACGGGTTGGGCTTAGGTTTAGGGTTAAAGTTTACTGCTAGGGTTAGGGATAGGGTTCAGGGTTAGCTTTAGGGGTTCTGGTTAGGGTTAGGTGTTAGGTTAGTGTCAGGGTTAGGTCTAGTCGTCAGGTTAAGGTTTAGGGTTAGCTTTAAGAGCTAGGGTTAGGTTTAATGTTTAGGATTAGGATTAGGGTTAAGGGTTAGGGTAAGGCTTAGGGGTTAGGGTGAAGGGTTAGAGTCAAGGGTTAGGGTTTTTATTAGGCATAGCTTTGGGTTTAGAAGTAAGGGTTACTGTCAGTGTTAGGGTTGTAGGTAGGGTTACGGTTATGGTTAGCGGTTTAGAATTAGGGTTAGGGATTAGGTGTCACAGTGATGACTAGGAGATAGGGTTAGAATTATGGGATAGGGGTTGTTCTCAGGAAATGGATTATGCATTAACGTTAGGATAAGAGGTTAAAGTTAGGCGCACGGTGAGGTTTACGTGTTAAGGGGAGAAATAGGAACAGGGTTGGTGTTATGTTCAGGGTTTGGGTTATCTGTTCAAGGTATTGTTTATGCTTAGCGCACGGGCCCTGTCTGCATTAGGCGGGCGGGGGGAGTTTAGGGGGCTGGGATTGTACCCGGGAACACACTCTATCATACTCTGGGTATGGGCCCGTGGGTTTCATGCAGGACACAGTGGTAGAGCCTCCTTTCACGCATGGCATGGGAGGATTGCAGGCTTTCTAAACTCTAAGAGAGCAAGAAGTCTGAGAATTAGATTTAGGGTTAGGATTATGGTTAGGGTTTAGGATGAAGTTTAGTGTTAGGGTGAGGGCTTAGGGTTAGGGATTAGGGTTAGGGATAAAGGTTACTCTTAGGTTTAACGGTTACACTTTGGTTTAGGGTTGAGGTTTACGGTTAGGTTTAAGATGAGGGTTAGGGTTAGGTACAGGATTAGGGTTAAGTGTTAGGTTTAGGGTTGAAGATTAGGATTAGGGTTAGGATTAAAGGTTAGCGTGAGAGTTAACGCTTAATGTTAAGGTTAAGAGTTAGGGTTTTGGGTTAGGGTTAGGGTTAGTTTTAGGGTTAGAGTTATGTGCTATGGTTTGTGTTAGAGGTTAGGGTTAGGTTTACTGGTCACGGTTAGGGTTACGTTTAGGCGTTAGCATTAGGGTTAGGGTTAAGTGATAGGATTAGGGTTAAGTGTTGGGCTTAGGGTTAGGGTTTAGTGTTAGGGTTATCATTAAGGATTAGGGTTAGGTTCAGGATTAAATGCTTGGGTGCGGGTAATGGTTAGGGTCAGGGTTAAGGTTCACGGATAGGGTTAGTGTTAAGGGTTACGGGTACGTTTAGGGTTCAGGGTTAGAGTTAGCATTAGGGCTTAAGGTTAGGATTAGGCGGTAGGTTAGATTTAGGTTTAGATGAGGCGTTAGGGTAAGGGCTAGCGTTAGGGTTAAGAGATAGGGTTAGGTTTAATTCTTAGGATTAAGGTTAGGGTTTGGGGTTAAAGTAAGTGTTAGGGGTTAGGTTTAAGGATCCAAGGTTAGGGTTATTTTTAGCTGTAGTGTTAGGTTTAGGGATAAGGGATCCCATTAGCATTAAGGGTCTTCCTTACTGTAGGGTTAAGAGTTAGGCTTAGAGTTAAAGGTTAAGGTTATGGTCAGTGTTAAGATTTAGGGTGAGGGTTAACGGTTAGGGTAAAGGTTAAGCGTTAGGGTTAGGGATTAGTGATTAGGGTTTTTGGTTAGTGTTAGGGTTAGCGGTTAGGAGTTAGTGTTTTATGAAGGGCTATGGTTAGAATTAGGACTGGGGTTAGAGTTAGCGTGAGGTATAGGGGTTAGGTTTAGGGGTAGTTTTAGGGTAAAAGGATAGGATTAGTGTTACGGGTTGGGCTTAGGTTTAGGGTTAAAGTTTACTGCTAGGGTTAGGGATAGGGTTCAGGGTTAGCTTTAGCGGTTCTGGTTAGGGTTAGGTGTTAGGTTAGTGTCAGGGTTAGGTCCAGTCGTGAGGGTAAGGTTTAGGGTTAGCTTTAAGAGCTAGGGTTAGGTTTAATGGTTAGGAATAGGATTAGGGTTAAGGGTTAGGGTAAGGCTTAGGGGTTAGGGTGAAGGGTTAGGGTCAAGGGTTAGGGTTTTTGTTAGGCATAGCGCTGGTGTTAGAAGTAAGGGTTACTGTCAGTGTTAGGGTTGTAGTTAGGGTTACGGTTAGGGTTAGCGGTTTAGAATTAGGGTTAGGGATTAGGTGTCACAGTGATGACTAGGATATAGGGTTAGAATTATGGGATAGGGGTTGTTCTCAGGAAATGATTTATGCATTAACGTTAGGATAAGAGGTTAAAGTGAGGCGCACGGTGAGGTTTACGTGTTAAGGGGAGAAATAGGAACAGGGTTGGGTGTTATGTTGAGGGTTAGGGTTATCTGTTAAAGGTATTGTTTATGCTTAGCGCACGGGCCCTGTCTGCATTAGGCGGGCGGGGAGAGTTTAGGGGGCTGGGATTGTACCCGGGAACGCACTCTATCATACTCTGGGTATGGGCCCGTGCGTTTCATGCAGGACACAGTGGTAGAGCCTCCTTTCACGCATGGCATGGGAGGATTGCAGGCTTTCTAAACTCTAAGAAAGCAAGAAGTCTGAGAATTAGATTTAGGGTTAGGATTATGGTTAGGGTTAAGGATGAAGTTTAGTGTTAGGGTGAGGGCTTAGGGTTAGGGATTAGGGTTAGGGTTAAAGGTTACTCTTAGGTTTAACGGTTACACTTTGGTTTAGGGTTGAGGTTTACGGTCAGGGTTAAGATGAGGGGTTAGGGTTTGGTACAGGGTTAGGGTTAAGTGTTAGGTTTAGGGTTGAAGATTAGGATTAGGGTTAGGATTAAAGGTTAGCGTGAGAGTTAACGCTTAGGGTTAAGGTTAAGAGTTAGGGTTTAGGGTTAGGGCTAGGGTTAGTTTTAGGGTTAGAGTTATGTGCTATGGTTTGTGTTCGAGGTTAGGGTTAGGTTTACTGGTGACGGTTAGGGTTACGTTTAGGCGTTAGCATTAGGGTTAGGGTTAGGTTAAGGGATAGGATTAGGGTTAAGTGTTGGGCTTAGGGTTAGGGTTTAGTGTTAGGGTTATCATTAAGGATTAGGGGTAGGGTCAGGGTTAAATGCTTGGGTGCGGGTAATGGTTAGGGTCAGGATTAAGGTTCATGGATAGGGTTAGTGTTAAGGGTTACGGGTAGGTTTAGGGTTCAATGTTAGAGTTAGCATTAGGGCTTAAGGTTAGGATTAGGCGGTAGGTTAGATTTAGGGTTAGATCTAGGCGTTAGAGTAAGGGCTAGCGTTAGGGTTAAGAGATAGGGTTAGGTTTAATGCTTAGGATTAGGGTTAGGGTTTGGGGTTAAAGTAAGTGTTAGGGGTTAGATTTAAGGATCAAAGGTTAGGGTTATTTTTAGCTGTAGTGTTAGGGTTAGGGATAAGGGATCCCATTAGCCTTAAGGGTCTTCCTTACTGTAGGGTAAAGGGTTAGGCTTAGAGTTAGAGGTGAAGGTTAGGGTCATTGTTAAGATTTAGGGTGAGGGTTAACGGTTAGGGTAAAGGTTAAGTGTTAGGGTTAGGGATTAGTGATTAGGGTTTTTGGTTAGTGTTAGGGTTAGCGGTTAGGAGTTAGTGTTTTATTAAGGGGTATGGTTAGAATTAGGACTGGGGTTAGAGTTAGGGTGAGGTATAGGGGTTAGGTTTAGGGGTTAGTTTTAGGGTAAAAGGATAGGATTAGGGTTACGGGATTGGGCTTAGGTTTAGGGTTAAAGTTTACTGCTAGGGTTAGGGATAGGGTTCAGGGTTAGCTTTAGGGGTTCTGGTTAGGGTTAGGTGTTAGGTTAGTGTCAGGGTTAGGTCCAGTCGTGAGGGTAAGGTTTAGGGTTAGCTTTAAGAGCTAGGGTTAGGTTTAATGGTTAGGGTTAGGAATAGGGTTAAGGGTTAGGGTAAGGCTTAGGGGTTAGGGTGAAGGGTTAGGGTCAAGGGTTAGGGTTTTTGTTAGGCATAGCGTTGGGGTTAGAAGTAAGGGTTACTGTCAGTGTTAGGGTTGTAGGTAGGCTTACAGTTAGGGTTAGCGGTTTAGAATTAGGGTTAGGGATTAGGTGTCACAGTGATGACTAGGAGATAGGGTTAGAATTATGGGATGGGGTTGTTCTCAGGAAATGGGTTATGCATTAACGTTAGGATAAGAGGTTAAAGTTAGGCGCACGGTGAGGTTTACGTGTTAAGGGGAGAAATAGGAACAGGGTTGGGTGTTATGTTCAGGGTTAGGCTTATCTGTTAAAGGTATTGTTTATGCTTAGCGCACAGGCAGTGTCTGCATTAGGCGGGCGGGGGGAGTTTAGGGGGCTGGGATTGTACCCGGGAACCCACTCTATCATACTCTGGGTATGGGCCCGTGGGTTTCATGCAGGACACAGTGGTAGAGCCTCCTTTCACGCATGGCATGGGAGGATTGCAGGCTTTCTAAACTCTAAGAAAGCAAGAAGTCTGAGAATTAGATTTAGGGTTAGGATTATGGTTAGGGTTAAGGATGAAGTTTAGTGTTAGGGTGAGGGCTTAGGGTTAGGGATTAGGGTTAGGGTTAAAGGTTACTCTTAGGTTTAACGGTTACACTTTGGTTTAGGGTTGAGGTTTACGGTTAGGGTTAAGATGAGGGGTTAGGGTTTGGTACAGGGTTAGGGTTAAGTGTTAGGTTTAGGGTTGAAGATTAGGATTAGGGTTAGGATTAAAGGTTAGCGTGAGAGTTAATGCTTAGGGTTAAGGTTAAGAGTTAGGGTTTAGGGTTAGGTTTAGGGTTAGGGTTAGTTTTAGAGTTAGAGTTATGTGCTTTGGTTTCTGTTAGAGGTTAGGGTTAGGTTTACTGGTCACGGTGAGGGATACGTTTAGGGGTTAGCATTAGGGTTAGGGTTAGGGTTAAGGGATAGGATTAGGGTTAAGTGTTGGGATTAGGGTTAGGGTTTAGTGTTAGGGTTATCATTAAGGATTAGGGATAGGGTCAGGGTTAAATGCTTGGGTGCAGGTAATGGTTAGGGTCAGGGTTAAGGTTCACGGATAGGGTTAGTGTTAAGGGTTACGGGTAGGTTTAGGGTTCAGGGTTAGAGTTAGCATTAGGGCTTAAGGTTAGGATTAGGCGGTAGGTTAGATTTAGGGTTAGATCTAGGCGTTAGGGTAAGGGCTAGCAT
The DNA here is from genome assembly GCF_041146395.1 of Eulemur rufifrons. Classification (NCBI taxonomy): domain Eukaryota; kingdom Metazoa; phylum Chordata; class Mammalia; order Primates; family Lemuridae; genus Eulemur; species Eulemur rufifrons. The sequence goes on along the minus strand of NW_027182814.1, from coordinate 2,833,064 downwards.
TAGGGTTAAGAGATAGGGTTAGGTTTAATGCTTAGGATTAGGGTTAGGGTTTGGGGTTAAAGTAAGTGTTAGGGGTTAGGTTTAAGGATCAAAGGTTAGGGTTATTTTTAGCTGTAATGTTAGGGTTAGGGATAAGGGATCCCATTAGCATTAAGGGTCTTCCTTACTGTAGGGTTAAGGGTTAGGCTTAGAGTTAAAGGTTAAGGTTAGGGTCAGTGTTAAGATTTAGGGTGAGGGTTAACGGTTAGGGTAAAGGTTAAGCGTTAGGGTTAGGGATTAGCGATTAGGGTTTTTGGTTAGTGTTAGGGTTAGAGGTTAGGAGTTCGTGTTTTATGAAGGGGTATGGTTAGAATTAGGATTGGGGTTAGAGTTAGGGTTAGGTATAGGGGTTAGGTTTAGAGGTTAGTTTTAGGGTAAAAGGATAGGATTAGGGTTATGGGTTGGGCTTAGGTTTAGGGTTAAAGTTTACTGCTAGGGTTAGGGATAGGGTTCAGGGTTAGCTTTAGGGGTTCTGGTTAGGGTTAGGTGTTAGGTTAGTGTCAGGGTTAGGTCTAGTCGTGAGGGTAAGGTTTAGGGTTAGCTTTAAGAGCTAGGGTTAGGTTTAATGGTTAGGATTAGGATTAGGGTTAAGGGTTAGCGTAAGGCTTAGGGGTTTGTGTGAAGGGTTAGGGTTTTTGTTAGGCATAGCGTTGGGGTTAGAAGTAAGAGTTACTGTCAGTGTTAGGGTTGTAGGTAGGGTTCCGGTTAGGGTTAGCGGTTTAGAATTAGGGTTAGGGATTAGGTGTTCCAGTGATGACTAGGAGATAGGGTTAGAATTATGGGATAGGGGTTGTTCTCAGGGAATGGGTTATGCATTAACGTTAGGATAAGAGGTTAAAGTTAGGCGCACGGTGAGGTTTACGTGTTAAGGGGAGAAATAGGAACAGGGTTGGGTGTTATGTTCAGGGTTAGGCTTATCTGTTCAAGGTATTGTTTATGCTTAGCGCACGGGCCCTGTCTGCATTGGGCGGGCGCGGGGAGTTTAGGGGGCTGGGATTGTACCCGGGAACCCACTCTATCATACTCTGGGTATGGGCCCGTTGGTTTCATGGAGGACACAGTGGTAGAGCCTCCTTTCATGCATGGCATGGGAGGATTGCAGGCTTTCTAAACTCTAAGAAAGCATGAAGTCTGAGAATTAGATTTAGGGTTAGGATTATGGTTAGGGTTAAAGATGAAGTTTAGTGTTAGGGTGAGGGCTTAAGGTTAGGGATTAGGGTTAGGGTTAAAGGTTACTCTTAGGTTTAACGGTTACAGTTCGGTTTAGGGTTGAGGTTTACGGTTAGGGTTAAGATGAGGGGTTAGGGTTAGGTAGACGTTTAGGGTTAAGTGTTAGGTTTAGGGTTGAAGATTAGGATTAGGGTTAGGATTAAAGGTTAGCGTGAGAGTTAACGCTCAGGGTTTACTGTTAGGGTTAGGGTTAGTTTTAGGGTTAGAGTTATGTGCTATGGTTTGTGTTAGAGGTTAGGGTTAGGTTTACCGTTCACGGTTAGGGTTACGTTTAAGGTTTAGCATTAGAGTTAAGGTTAGGGTTAAGGGATAGGATTAGGGTTAAGTTTTAGGTTTAGGGTTTAAGATTAGGATTAGGGTTAGGATTAAAGGTTAGCATGAGATTTAACGCTTAGGGATAAGGTTTAGAGTTAGGGTTTACTGTTAGGTTTAGGGTTAGTTTTAGGGTTAGAGTTATGTGCTATGGTTTGTCATAGAGGTTAGGGTTAGGTTTACTGTTCACGGTTAGGGTTACGTTTAAGGTTTAGCATTAGGGTTAGGGATTAGTTTTAGGGTAAGGGTTTAGAGTTAGTGTTGGGCTTTAGGCTCGGGGCTTCGGTTCAGTGGCAGTGGTTAGGGTCGGTGGTACGGCCTAGCTTTAGCAGTGAGTTAAAGGGCACAACACCTGGTTAATCTAAGGTGAGACGGGTGCGGTCGAAGTCATCACGAAAGCACAACATCATTCCCTGGGCCTTGGGACAGGACCTACATGCAGGACTCAGTCGGAGCCTCATCTCACACATGGCATGGCTGTATTGTAGGCTTCCTTCACTCTGGGAATGGAAGTAGTGTGAGAATTAGGGTTGGGGTTGGGGTTAGGGATTTCGAGTTAGGGGTTAGGTTTCGAGTCAGGGTTAGGTGCTAGGGATTAGTGGTTAGGGTTAGAGTTAGTGTTAGGGGTTAGGTGTTAAGTCTGGGTTAGGGGGCCAGGGTAAGGTTTAGGGTTGGAGTTAGCGTTAGGGTTATGGGTTAGGGTCAAGGGAGAGGGTTAGGTATCAGGGTGAGGGTTAGAGGGTTAACAGTTGGGGTTAAGCTTAGGGGTTAGGGATAGTGTTAGAGTTAAGGGTTAGAAGTATGGTTCAGGTTTATGTTTAGCATTAGGGGTTGGGGTTAGTGTTAACTGTAGGTCAGTGTTGGGGTTAGATCTCTAGGCATTAGGGTAAAGGTTAGGGTTAGTGTTAAGTGTTAGGGTTATGTTTAATGGTTAGGATTGGGAATAGGGTTAAGGGTTAGGGTTAAGGTTAGGGGTTATGACTAAGGATCAACCGTTAGGGTTACTTTTAGGCGTAGGTTTAGGGTAAGAGGTTAGGGTTAGTGTTAGTGTTGTTGGTCGGGTTAAGGTTAGGGTTGGCATTTCAGAATTAGCTATTAGGTGTTACGGTTATGGCTAGGAGTTAGGGTTAGAATGACGGTATAGGGCTTGTTCTCAGGGTGTCATGCATTAACGTTAAGATATCGGGTTAAAGATAGGGTTACGGTGAGGTTTACCTGTTAAGGTGAGCAGTAGGATCAGGGTTATGTGTTATGTTCTGGGTTAGGCTTATGGTTGAATGGTAGGGTTTACGCTTAGGGCACGGGCCCTGTATGCCCTAGGAGGCAAAGTTAGGTGTCTGTGATGGTCGCTGGGAACCCACTCTATCGTACGCAGTGTATGGGCATCTGGGTTTTAGGCAGGACACTGGCAGAGCGTCCTTTCACGCATGGCATGGGAGGATTGCAGGCTTTCTAAACTCTAAGAAAGCAAGAAGTCTGAGAATTAGATTTAGGGTTAGGATTCTGGTTAGGGTTAAGGATGAAGTTTAGTGTTAGGGTGAGGGCTTAGGGTTAGGGATTAGGGTTAGGGTTAAAGGTTACTCTTAGATTTAACAGTTACACTTTGGTTTAGGGTTGAGGTTTACGGTTAGGGTAAAGATGAGGGGTTAGGGTTAGGTACAGGGTTAGGGTTAAGTGTTAGGTTTAGGGTTGAACATTAGGATTAGGGTTAGGATTAAAGGTTAGCGTGAGAGTTAACGCTTAGGGTTAAGGTTAAGAGTTAGCGTTAGCGTTGGGGTTAGGGTTAGTTTTAGGGTTAGAGTTATGTGCCATGGTTTGTGTTAGAGGTTAGGATTAGGTTTACTGTTCACGGTTAGGGTTACGTTTAGGGGTAGCATTAGGGTTAGAGTTAGGGTTAGGGTTAAGGGATAGGATTAGGGTTAAGTGTTGAGCTTAGGGTTAGGGTTTAGTGTTAGGGTTATCGTTAAGGATTAGGGTTAGGGTCAGAGTTAAATGTTTGGGTGCGGGTAATGGTTAGGGTCAGGGTTAAGGTTTATAGATAGGGTTAGTGTTAAGGGTTACGGGTAGGTTTAGGGTTCAGGGTTTAGAGTTAGCATTAGGGCTTAAGGTTAGGATTAGGTGGTAGGTTAGATTTAGGGTTAGATCTAGGCGTTAGAGTAAGGGTTAAGAGATAGGGTTAGGTTTAATGCTTAGGATTAGGGTTAGGGTTTGGGGTTAAGTGTGAGGGGTTAGGTTTAAGGATCAAAGGTTAGGGTTATTTTTAGCTGTAGTGTTAGGTTTAGGGATAAGGGATAAGATTGGCGTAAGGGTTTTTCTTACTGTTAGGATTAAGGGTCAGGCTTAGATTAAAGGTTAAGGTTAGGGTCAGTGTTAAGGGTTAGGGTGAGGGTTAACGGTTACGGTAAAGGTTAAGCGTTAGTGTTAGGGATTAGCGATCAGGGTTTTTGGTAAGTGTTAGGGTTAGGAGTTCGTGTTTTATGAAGGGGTATGGTTAGAATTAGGATTGGGGTTAGTGTTAGGGTTAGGTTTAGGGGTTAGGCTTAGGGTAAAAGGATAGGATTAGGGTTAAGGGTTGGGCTCAGGTTTAGGGTTAAAGTTTAGTGTTCTGGTTAATGTTTAGTGTTATGGTCCAATTTAAGTGTTAGGGTGAGGGTTAACGGTTAGGATTAGGCTTAGAGGTTGGGGATATAGTGAGGGTTCAGTGTTAGGGTTAGGTTTAGGGTTCAGGGTTAGGGTTAGCTTTAGGGGTTATGGTTAGGGTTAGGTGTTAGGTTAGTGTCAGGGTTCGGTCTAGTCGTGAGGGTAAGGTTTAGGGTTTGCTTTAAGCGCTAGGGTTAGGTTTAATGTTTAGGATTAGGATTAGGGTTAAGGGTTAGGGTAAGGCTTAGGGGTTAGGGTTAAGGGTTAGGGTTTTTGTTAGGCATAGAGTTGGGGTTAGAAGTAAGGGTTACAGTCAGTGTTAGGGTTGTAGGTAGGGTTACGGTTAGGGTTAGCAGTTTAGAATTAGGGTTAGGGATTAGGTGTTGCAGTTATGACTAGGAGATAGGGTTAGAATTATGGGATAGGGGTTGTTCTCAGGGAATGGGTTATGCATTAACGTTAGGATAAGAGGTTAAAGTTAGGCTCACGGTGAGGTTTACGTGTTAAGGGGAGAAATAGGAACAGGGTTGGGTGTTATGTTCAGGGTTAGGGTTATCTGTTAAAGGTATTGTTTATGCTTAGCGCACGGGCCCTGTCTGCATTAGGCGGGCGGGGGGAGTTTAGGGGGCTGGGATTGTACCCGGGAACCCACTCTATCATACTCTGGGTATGGGCCCGTGGGTTTCATGCAGGACACAGTGGTAGAGCCTCCTTTCACGCATAGCATCGGAGGATTGCAGGCTTTCTAAACTCTAAGAAAGGAAGAAGTCTTATAATTTGATTTTAGGGTTAGGTTTATGGATAGGGTTAAGGATAAATTTTAGTGTTAGTGTGAGGGCTTAGGGTTAGGGATTAGGGTTAGGGTTAAAGGTTACTCTTAGATTTAACGGTTACACTTTGGTTTAGGGTTGAGGTTTATGGTTAGGGTTAAGATGAGGGGTTAGAGTGTGGTACAGGGTTAGGGTTAAGTGTTAGGTTTAGGGTTGAAGATTAGGATTAGGGTTAGGATTAAAGGTTAGCATGAGAGTGAACGCTTAGTGTTAAGGTTAAGAGTTAGGGTTTAGGCCGGGCGCGGTGGCTCACGCCTGTAATCCTACCACTCTGGGAGGCCGAGGTGGGTGGATCGTTTGAGCTCAGGAGTTCAAGACCAGCCTGAGCAAGAGCGAGACCCCATCTGTACTAAAAATAGAAAGAAATTATATGGACAGCTAAAAATATATATAGAAAAAAATTAGCCGGGCATGGTGGCGCATGCCTGTAGTCCCAGCTGCTCAGGAGGCTGAGACAGGAGGATTCCTTGAGCTCAGGAGTCTGAGGTTGCTGTGAGCTAGGCTGATGCCACGGCACTCACTCTATCTTGGGCAACAGAGTGAGACTCTCTAAAAAAAAAAAAAAAAAAAAAAAAAAAAAAGATTTAGGGTTTAGGGTTATGGTTAGGGTTAGGGTTAGTTTTAGGGTTAGAGTTATGTGCTATGTTTTATGTTAGAGGTTAGGGTTAGGTTTACTGTTCACGGTTAGGGTTGGGTTTAGGGGTTAGCATTAGGGTTAGGGATTAGGTTTAGGGTAAGGGTCTAGAGTTAATGTTGGGCTTTAGGCTCGGGGCTTAGGTTCAGGGTCAGGGGTTAGCGTTGGTGGTAGGGCTTAGCTTTAGCGGTCAGTTTAAGGGCACAGGACCTGGTTAATCTACGGTGAGAGGGGTGCGGTCGGAGTCACCACGAAAGCACAACATCATTCCCTGGGCCTTGGGACAGGACCTACATGCAGGACTCAGGCGGAGCCTCATCTCACACATGGCATGGCTGTATTGTAGGCTTGCTTCACTCTGGGAATGGAAGTAGTGTGAGAATTAGGGTTGGGGTTGGGGTTAGGGTTTTTCGTGTTAGGGGTTAGGTTTCGAGTCAGGGTTAGGTGCTAGGGATTAGTGGTTAGGGTTAGAGTTAGTGTTAGGGGTAAGGTGTTAAGTCTGGGTTAGGGGGCCAGGGTAAGGTTTAGGGTTGGAGTTAGCGTTAGGGTTAGGGGTTAGGGTTAAGGGATAGGGTTAGGATTCAGGGTGTGGGGTAGAGGGTTAGCAGTTGGGGTTAGGCCTAGGGGTTAGGGATATTGTTAGGGTTAAGGGTTAGGAGCTTGGTTCAGGTTTAAGGTTAGCATTAGGGGTTGGGGTTAGTGTTCACTGTAGGTCAGTGTTGGGGTTAGATCTCTAGGCATTAGGGTAAAGGTTAGGGTTAGGGTTAAGAGTTAGGGTTATGTTTAATGGTTAGGATTGGGAATAGGGTTAAGGGTTAGGGTTAAGGTTAGGGGTTATGACTAAGGATCAACGGTTAGGGTTACTTTTAGGCGTAGGATTAGGGTAAGGGGTTAGGGTTAGTGTTAGTGTTGTTGGTCGGGTTAAGGTTAGGGTTGGCGTTTCAGAATTATGGATTAGGTGTTACGGTTATAGCTAGGAGGTAGGGTTATAATGATGGTATAGGGCTTGTTCTCAGGGTGTCATGCATTAACGTTAAGATATCGGGTTAAAGTTAGGGTTATGGTGAGGTTTACCTGTTAAGGTGAGCAGTAGGATCAGGGTTAGGTGTTATGTTGTGGGTTAGGCTTATGGGTGAGGGGTAGGGTTTATGCTTGGGGCACGGGCCCTGTATGCTCTAGGAGGCAAAGTTAGGTGTCTGTGATGGTCGCTGGGAACCCACTCTACCGCACGCAGTGTATGGGCCTCTGGGTTTCATGCAGGACACTGTGGCAGAGCCTCCTTTCACGCATGGCGTGGGAGGATTGCAGGCTTTCTAAACTCTAAGAAAGCAAGAAGTCTGAGAATTAGATTTAGGGTTAGGGTTATGGTTAGGGTTAAGGATGAAGTTTAGTGTTAGGGTGAGGGCTTAGGCTTAGGGATTACGGTTAGGGTTGAAGGTTACTCTTAGATTTAACGGTTACACTTTGGTTTAGGGTTGAGGTTTAAGGTTAGGGTTAAGATGAGGGGTTAGGGTTTGGTACAGGGTTAGGGTTAAGTGTTAGGTTTAGGGTTGAAGATTAAGATTAGGGTTAGGATTAAAAGTTAGCGTGAGAGTTAACGCTTAGGGTTAAGGTTAAGAGTTAGGGTTTAGGGTTAGGGTTAGGGTTAGGGTTAGTTTTAGGGTTAGAGTTATGTGCTATGGTTTGTGTTAGAGGTTAGGGTTAGGTTTACTGTTCACGTTTAGGGTTACGTTTAGGGGTTAGCATTAGGGTTAGGGTTAGGGTTAGGGTTAAGGGATAGGATTAGGGTTAAGTGTTGGGCTTAGGGTTAGGGTTTAGTGTTAGGGTTATCATTAAGGATTAGGGTTAGGGTCAGGGTTAAATGCTTGGGTGCGGGTAATGGTTAGGGTCAGGGTTAAGGTTTACGGATAGGGTTCGTGTTAAGGGTTACAGGGTAGGTTTAGGGTTCAGGGTTAGCGTTAGCATTAAGGCTTAAGGTTAGGATTAGGCGGGAGGTTATATTTAGGGTTAGATCTAGGCGTTAGGGTAAGGGCTAGGGTTAGGGTTAAGAGATAGGTTTAGGTTTAATGCTTAGGATTAGGGTTAGGGTTTGGGGTTAAAGTAAGTGTTAGGGGTTAGGTTTAAGGATCAAAGGTTAGGGTTATTTTTAGCTGTAGTGTTAGGGTTAGGGATAAGGGATCCCATTAGCATTAAGGGTCTTCCTTACTGTAGGGTTAAGGGTTAGGCTTATAGTTAAAGGTTAAGGTTAGGGTCAGTGTTAAGATTTAGGGTGAGGGTTAACGGTTAGGGTAAAGGTTAAGTGTTAGGGTTAGGGATTAGCGATTAGGGTTTTTGGTTAGTGTTAGGGTTAGAGGTTAGGAGTTCGTGTTTTATGAAGGGGTATGGTTAGAATTAGGATTGGGGTTAGAGTTAGGGTTAGGTATAGGGGTTAGGTTTAGGGGTTAGTTTTAGGGTAAAAGGATAGGATTAGGGTTATGGGTTGGGCTTAGGTTTAGGGTTAAAGATTACTGCTAGGGTTAGGGATAGAGTTCAGGGTTAGCTTTAGGGGTTCTGGTTAGGTTTAGGTGTTAGGTTAGTGCCAGGGTTAGGTCTAGTCGTGAGGGCAAGGTTTAGGCTTAGCTTTAAGAGCTAGGGTTAGGTTTAATGGTTAGGATTAGGATTAGGGTTAAGGGTTAGCGTAAGGCTTAGGGGTTTGGGTGAAGGGTTAGGGTTTTTGTTAGGCATAGCGTTGGGGTTAGAAGTAAGGGTTACAGTCAGTGTTATGGTTGTAGGTAGGATTCCGGTTAGGGTTAGCGGTTTAGAATTAGGGTTAGGGATTTGGTGTTCCAGTGATGACTAGGAGATAGGGTTAGAATTATGGGATAGGGGTTGTTCTCAAGGAATGGGTTATGCATTAACGTTAGGATAAGAGGTTAAAGTTAGGCGCACGGTGAGGTTTACGTGTTAAGGGGAGAAATAGGAACAGGGTTGGGTGTTATGTTCAGGGTTAGGGTTATCTGTTAAAGGTATTGTTTATGCTTAGCGCACGGGCCCTGTCTGCATTAGGCGGGCGGGGGGAGTTTAGGGGGCTGGGATTGTACCTGGGAACCCACTCTATCATACTCTGGGTATGGGCCCGTGGGTTTCAACACATCCACACCGACCCTACAGGAAAAAAAAAAAAAAACACCGTAGCCTCCAGCTACTAATTATAATGCTAACTTGCAAAATTTCCCTGCATTTTAAAACAATCTAAAAATGGTGGTGGGATGATACTTAGAAGAATGGCTTCTTGTCAGTCTCCACTAACAAAAATAGGAAACACCAAGTCAGCTACTCCTCAGCATAGTTATGTCCGTCGCAGCCTTCTTGGGTTTCAGGAGGCACAAACAAACGTTATCACAATTATGGTGAAACGCTGAACACCTGCAAATAATTTTCAACGTAGTGGTTAATTGAAAAGCTCTGCGGCATACTTCTTGGAACAAGCCAGTTACCTGTTCCCACGCAAAGAGGAGTATATAGAACCATGGTGGATTTCCAGCTGATGAAGTAAAGGATTATTAAAGGAACGGGATGACCATGGGGACCATCGTTAAATCTCTGAAACAGAATCGGCCCTTTTCACCTGCCAAACACATGCCCACTTCTCCTCTCTGGGGATAATAAAAACTAACCAGCGAACTGACAGAGGGCCTCACCCCCCCATCCACATCGACCACACACACACCAAAAAAACCGTACCCTCCAGCTACTAATTATATTGCTAACTTGCAAAATTTCCCTGAATTTTAAAACAATGGAAAAATGGTGGTGGGATGATACTTAGAAGAATGGCTTCTTGTCTGTCTCCACTAACAAAAATAGGCAACACCAAGTCAGCTACTCCTCAGCATAGTTATGTCCGTCGCAGCCTTCTTGGGTTTCAGGAGGCACATACAAACGTTATCAAAATTATGGTGAAACGCTGAAAACCTGCAAATAATTTTCAACGTAGTGGTTAATTGAAAAGCTCTGCGGCATACTTCTTGGAACAAGCCACGTACCTGTGCCCACGCAAAGAGAAGTATATAGAACCATGGTGGATTCCCAGCTCATGAAGCAAAGGATTCTTAAAGCAACGGGATTACCGTGCCGATCCTGTTTAATTCTCTGAAACAGATCCGCAGTTTTCACCTGACATACTAATACCCACTTCTCCTCTCTGGGGATAATAAAAACAAACCAGCGAACTGACAGAGGGACTGACCCCCCCATGCACATCGACCACACAGGAAAAAAAAAAAAAAACACCGTAGCCTCCAGCTACTAATTATAATGCTAACTTGCACAATTTTCCTGCATTTTTAAACAATGGAAATATGATGGTGAGATTATACTTAGAAGAATGGATTCTTGTGAGTCTCCACTAACAAAAATAGGCAAAACCAAGTCAGCTACGCCTCAGCATAGTTATGTCCGTCGCAGCCTTCTTGGGTTTCAGGAGGCATATACACACGTTATCAAAATTATGGTGAAACGCTGAAAACCTGCAAATAATTTTCAACGTACTGGTTAATTTGAAAACTCTCCAGCATACTTCTTGGAACAAGCCAGGTACCTGTGCCCACGCATAGAGGAGTATATAGAAACATGGCGGAATCAAAGCTGATGAAGCAAAGGATTCTTAAAGGAATGAGATACCATGCGAATCCTGTTTAATTCTCTGAAACAGAATCCGCACTTTTCACCTGCCAAACACATGCCCACTACTCTTCTCTGGGGATAATAAAAACAAACCGGCGATCTGACAGAGGGCCTGAACACCCATCTTGACCTACCACACAAAAAAACCAAGTACCCTCCAGCTACTAATTATAATGCCAATTTGCAAAATTCCCTGCATTTTTAAACAATGGAGAAATGATGGTGGGATGATACTTAGAAGAATGGCTTCTTGTCAGTCTCCACTGACAAAAATAGGCAACACCAGTCAGCTACGCCTCAGCATAGTTATGTCCGTAGCAGCCATATTGGTTTCAGTAGGCACATACACACGTTATCACAATTATGGTGAAACGCTGAAAACCTGCAAAGGATTATCAACATACTGGTTAATTGAAAAGCTCTGAGGCATACTTCTTGGAACAAGCCAGTTTCCTGTGCCCACGCATATAAGTATATAGAACCATGGTGGATTCCCAACTCATGAAGCAAGGGATTCTTAAAGGAATGGGATTACTATGCGGATCCTGTTTAATTCTCTGAAAAAGATCCGCAGTTTTCCCCTGCCATATTAATACCCACTTCTCCTCTCTGGGGATAATAAAAACAAACCAGCGAACTGACAGAGGGCCTGACCAACACATCCACACCGACCCCACAGGAAAAAAAAAAAAAAACACCGTACCCTCCAGCTACTAATTATAATGCTAACTTCCAAAATTTTCCTGCATTTTTAAACAATGGAAAAATGATGGTGAGATGATACTTAGGAGAATGGATTCTTGTCAGTCTCCACTAACAAAAATAGGCAACACCAAGTCAGCTACGCCTCAGCATAGTTATGTCCGTCGCAGCCTTCTTGGGTTTCAGGAGGCACATACAAACGTTAGCAAAATTATGGTGAAACGCTGAAAACCTGCAAATAATTTTGAACCTACTGGTTAATTTTAAAACTCTCCAGCATACTTCTTGGAACAAGCCAAGTACCTGTGCCCACGCATAGAGGAGTATATAGAAACATGGTGGAATCCCAGCTGATGAAGCAAAGGATTCTTAAAGGAATAAGATGACCAGGCGGATCCTGTTTAATTCTCTGAAACAGAATCCGCACTTTTCACCTGCCAAACACATGCCCAATACTCTTCTCTGGGGATAATAAAAACAAACCAGCGATCTGACAGAGGGCCTGAAAACCCATCCTGACCGACCCCACAAAAAAAAAAGTACCCTCCAGCTACTAATTATAATGCCAATTTGCAAAATTTCCCTGCATTTTTAAACAATGGAGAAATGATGGTGGGATGATACTTAGAAGAATGGCTTCTTGTCAGTCTCCACTAACAAAAATAGGCAAAACCAAGTCAGCTACGCCTCAGCATAGATATGTCCCTCGCAGCCTTCTTGGGTTTCAGGAGGCACAAACAAACGTTATCACAATTATGGTGAAACGCTGAACAGCTGCAAATAATTTTCAACGGAGTGGTTAATTGAAAAGCTCTGCGGCATACTTCTTGGAACAAGCCAGTTACCTGTTCCCATGCAAAGAGGAGTATATAGAACCATGGTGGATTTCCAGCTGATGAAGTAAAGGATTATTAAAGGAACGGGATGACCATGGGGATCATCATTAATTCTCTGAAACAGAATCCGCCCTTTTCACCTGCCAAACACATGCCCACTTCTCCTCTCTGGGGATAATAAAAACTAACCAGAGAACTGACAGAGGGCCTGACCCCCACATCCACATCGACCACACACACAAAAAAAAAAAAAAAAAACCGTACCCTCCAGCTACTAATTATAATGCTAACTTGCAAAATTTCCCTGCATTTTAAAACAATGGATAATCGTGGTGGGATGATACTTAGAAGAATGGCTTCTTGTCAGTCTCCACTAACAAAAATAGGCAACACCAAGTCAGCTACTCCTCAGCATAGTTATGTCCGTCGAAGCCTTCTTGGGTTTCAGGAGGCACAAGCAAACTTTATCACAATTATGGTGAAACGCTGAACACCTGCAAATAATTTTCAACGTACTGGTTAATTTGAAAACTCTCCAGCATACTTCTTGGAACAAGCCAGGTTTAATTCTCTGAAAGAGATCCGCAGTTTTCACCTGCCATACTAATACCCACTTCTCCTCTCTGGGGAAAATAAAAAGAAACCAGCGAACTGACAGAGGGCCTGACCAACACATCCACACCGACCCCACAGGAAAAAAAAAACAAACACCGTAGCCTCCAGCTACTAAATATAATGCTAACTTGCAAAATTATCTTGCATTTTTAAACAATGGAAAAATGATGGTGAGATGATACTTAGAAGAATGGATTCTTGTCAGTCTCCACTAATAAAAATAGGCAAAACCAAGTCAGCTATGCCTCAGCATAGTTATGTTCGTGGCAGCCATCTTGGGTTTCAGGAGGCACAAACAAACGTTATCACAATTATGGTGAAACGCTGAACACCTGCAAATAATTTTCAAAGTACTAGTTAATTTAAAAGCTCTGCGGCATACTTCTTGGAACAAGCCAGTTACCTGTTCCCACGCAAAGAGAAGTATATAGAACCATGGTGGATTTCCAGCTGATGAAGTAAAAGCTTATTAAAGGAAAGGGATGACCATGGGGATCATCGTTAATTCTCTGAAACAGGATCCGCCCTTTTCACCTGCCAAACACATGCCCACTTCTCCTCTCTGGGGATAATAAAAACTAACCAGCGAACTGATAGAGGGCCTTATCAACACATCCACATCGACCACACACACAAAAAACAACCGTACCCTCCAGCTACTAATTATAATGCTAACTTGCAAAATTTCCCTGCATTTTAAAACAATGGAAAAATGGTGATGGGATGATACTTAGAAGAATGGCTTCTTGTCAGTCTCCACTAAAAAAAATAGGCAACACCAAGTCAGCTACTCCCCAGCATAGTTATGTCCGTCGCAGCCTTCTTGGGTTTCAGGAGGCACATACAAACGTTATCAAAATTATGGTGAAACGCTGAAAACCTGCAAATAATTTTCAACGTACTGGTTAATTTGAAAACTCTCCAGCATACTTCTTGGAACAAGCCAGGTACCTGTGCCCACGCATAGAGGAGTATATAGAAACATGGTGGAATCCCAGCTGATGAAGCAAAGGATTCTTAAAGGAATGAGATGACCATGCGGATCCTGTTTAATTCTCTGAAACAGAATCCGCACTTTATACCTGCCAAACACATGCTCACTACTCTTCTCTGGGGATAATAAAAACAAGCCAGCGATCTGACAGAGGGCCTGACCAACACAACCACACCGACCCCACAGGAAAAAAAAAAAAAAACAAAAACACCGTAGCCTCCAGCTACTAATTATAATGCTAACTTGCAAAATTTTCCTGCATTTTTAAACAATGGAAAAATGATGGTGAGATGATACTTAGAAGAATGGATTCTTGTCAGTCTCCACTAACAAAAATAGGCAAAACCAAGTCAGCTACGCCTCAGCATCGTTATGTTCGTGGCAGCCTTCTTGGGTTTCTGGAGGCAAAAACAAACGTTATCACAATTATGGTGAAACGCTGAACACCTGCAAATAATTTTCAACGTACTGGTTAATTGAAAAGCTCTGAGGCATACTTCTTGGAACAAGCCAGTTACCTGTTCCCACGCAAAGAGGAGTATATAGAACCATGGTGGATTTCCAGCTGATGAAGTTAAGGGTTATTAAAGGAACGGGATGACCATGGGGATCATCGTTAATTCTCTCAAACAGAATCCGCCCTTTTCACCTGCCAAACACATGCCCACTTCTCCTCTCTGGGGATAATAAAAACTAACCAGCTAACTGACAGAGGGCCTGATCAACACATCCACATCGACCACACACACACAAAAATCCGTACCCTCCAGCTACTAATTATAATGCTAACTTGCAAAATTTCCCTGCCTTTTAAAACAATGGAAAAATGGTGGTGGGATGATACTTAGAAGAATGGCTTCTTGTCAGTCTCCACTAAAAAAAATAGGCAACACCAAGTCAGGTACTCTCCAGCATAGTTATGTCCGTCGCAGCCTTCTTGGGTTTCAGGAGGCACAAACAAACGTTATCACAATTATGGTGAAACGCTGAACACCTGCAAATAATTTTCAACGTACTGGCTAATTGAAAAGCTCTGCGGCATACTTCTTGGAACAAGCCAGTTACCTGTTCGCACGCAAAGAGGAGTATATAGAACCATGGTGGATTTCCAGCTGAAGAAGTAAAGGATTATTAAAGGAACGGGATGACCATGGGGATCATCGTTAATTCTCTGAAACAGAATCCGCCCTTTTCGCCTGCCAAACACATGCCCACTTCTCCTCTCTGGGGATAATAAAAACTAACCAGTGAACTGACAGAGGGCCTGACCCACCCATCCACAACGACCACACACACACACACAAAAAAAAGAAACCGGACCCTCCAGCTACTAATTATAATGCTAACTTGCAAAATTTCCCTGCATTTTAAAACAATGGAAAAATGGTGGTGGGATGATACTTGGAACAATGGCTTCTTGTCAGTCTCCACTAACAAAAATAGGCAACACCAAGTCAGCTACTCCTCAGCATAGTGATGTCCGTCGCAGCCTTCTTTGGTTTCAGGAGGCACATACAAACGTTATCAAAATTATGGTGAAACGCTGAACACCTGCAAATAATTTTCAACGTACTGGTTAATTTGAAAACTCTCCAGCATACTTCTTGGAACAAGCCAGGTACCTGTGCCCACGCATAGAGGAGTATATAGAAACATGGTGGAATCCCAGCTGATGAAGCAAAGGATTCTTAAAGGAATGAGATGACCATGCGGATCCTGTTTAATTTTCTGAAACACAGTCCGCACTTTTCACCTGTCAAACACATGCCCACTACACTTCTCTGGGGATAATAAAAACAAACCACCGATCTGACAGAGGGCCTGAACACCCATCCTGACCAACCCCACAAATAAAAAAAGTACCCTCCAGCTACTAATTATAATGCCAATTTGCTAAATTTCCCTGCAATTTTAAACAATGGAGAAATGATGGTGGTATGATACTTAGAAGTATGTCTTCTTGTCAGTCTCCACTAACAAAAATGGGCAACACCAAGTCAGCTACTCCGCAGCATAGTTATGTCCCTCGCAGCCTATTTGTGTTTCAGGAGGCACAAACAAACGTTATCACAATTATGGTGAAACGCTGAACACCTGCAAATAATTTTCAACGTACTGCTTAATTGAAAAGCTCTGCGGCATACTTCTTGGAACAAGCCAGTTACCTGTTCCCATGCAAAGAGGAGTATATAGAACCATGGTGGATTTCCAGCTGATGAAGTAAAGGATTATTAAAGGAACGGGATGACCATGGGGATCATCCTTAATTCTCTGAAACAGAATCCGCCCTTTTCACCTGCCAAACACATGCCCACTTCTCCTCTCTGGGGATAATAAAAACTAACCAGCGAACTGACAGAGGGCCTGACGCCCTCATCCACATCGACCACACACACAAAAAAAAAACCGTACCCTCCAGCTACTAATTATATTGCTAACTTGCAAAATTTCCCTGCATTTTAAAACAATGGAAAAATGGTGGTGGGATGATACTTAGAAGAATGGCTTCTTGTCTGTCTCCACTGACAAAAATAGGCAATACCAAGTCAGCTACGCCTCAGCATAGTTATGTCCATAGCAGCCATATTTGGTTTCAGTAGGCACATACACACCTTATCACAATTATGGTGAAACGCTGAAAACCTGCAAAGGATTTTCAACATACTGGTTAATTGAAAAGCTCTGAGGCATACTTCTTGGAACAAGCCAGTTTCCTGTGCCCACGCATAGAGAAGTATATAGAACCATGGTGGATTCCCAGCTCATGAAGCAAAGGATTCTTAAAGGAACGGGATTACCATGCGAATCCTGTTTAAATCTCTGAAACAGAATCCGAACTTTTCACCTGCCAAACACATGCCCACTTCTAGTCTCTGGGGATAATAAAAACTAACCAGCGAACTGACGGAGGGCCTGACCCCCCCATCCACATCGACCACACACACAAAAAAAACCGTACCCTCCAGCTACTAATTATAATGCTAACTTGCAAAATTTCCCTGCATTTTAAAACAAAGGAAAAATGGTGGTAGGATGATACTTAGAAGAATGGCTTCTTGTCAGTCTCCACTAACAAAAATAGGCAACACCAGTCAGCTACTCCTCAGCATAGTTATGTCCGTCGCAGCCTTCTTGAGTTTCAGGAGGCACAAAGAAACGTTATCACAATTATGGTGAAACCGTGAACACCTGCAAATAATTTTCAACGTAGTGGTTAATTGAAAAGCTCTGCGGCATACTTCTTGGAACAAGCCAGTTACCTGTTCCCACGCAAAGAGGAGTATATAGAACCATGGTGGATTTCCAGCTGATGAAGTAAAGGATTATTAAAGGAACGGGATGACCATGGGGATCATCGTTAATTCTCTGAAACAGAATCTGCACTTTTCACCTGCCAAACACCTGCCCACTTCTCCTCTCTGGGGATAATAAAAACAAACCAGTGAATTGACAGATGGCCTGACCAACCCATCCACACTGACCCCACAAAAAAAAAAAGTACCCTCCAGCTACTAATTATAATGCTAACTTGCAAAATTTCCCTGCATTTTCAAACAATGGAAAAATGATGGTGGGATGCTTCTTAGAAGAATGGCTTCTTGTCAGTCTCCACTAACAAAAATAGGCAACACGAAGTCAGCTACGCCCAGCATACTTATGTCCTTGGCAGCCATATTGGGTTTCAGGAGACACATACACACGTTATCACAATTATGGTGAAACGCTGAAAACCTGCAAAGGATATTCAACATACTGGTTAATTGAAAAGCTCTGAGGCATACTTCTTGGAACAAGCCAGTTTCCTGTGCCCACGCATAGAGAAGTATATAGAACCATGGTGGATTCCCAGCTCATGAAGCAAAGGATCCTTAAAGGAACGGGATTACCATGCAGATCCTGTTTAATTCTCTGAAACAGATCCGCAGTTTTCACCTGCCATACTAATACCCACTTCTCCTCTCTGGGGATAATAAAAACAAACCAGCGAACTGACAGAGGGCCTGACCAACACATCCACACCGACCCTACAGGAAAAAAAAAAAAAACACCGTAGCCTCCAGCTACTAATTATAATGCTAACTTGCAAAATTTTCCTGCATTTTTAAACAATGGAAAAATGATGGTGAGATGATACTTAGAAGAATGGATTCTTGTCAGTTTCCACTAACAAAAATAGGCAAAACCAAGTCAGCTACGCCTCAGCATAGTTATGTTCATGACAGCCTTCTTGGGTTTCAGGAGGCACAAACAAACGTTATCAAAATTATGGTGAAACGCTGAACACCTGCAAATAATTTTCAACGTACTGGTTAATTGAAAAGCTCTGCGGCATACTTCTTGGAACAAGCCAGTTACCTGTTCCCACGCAAAGAGGTTTATATAGAACCATGGTGGATTTCCAGCTGATGAAGTTAAGGATTATTAAAGGAACGGGATGACCATGGGGATCATCGTTAATTCTCTGAAACAGAATCCGCCCTTTTCACCTGCCAAACACATGCCCACTTCTCCTCTCTGGGGATAATAAAAACTAACCAGTGAACTGACAGAGGGCCTGACCCCCGCATCCACATCGATCACACACACAAAAAAAAACCGTACCCTCCAGCTACTAATTATAATGCTAACTTGCAAAATTTCCCTGCATTTTAAAACAATGCAAAAATGGTGGTGGGATCATACTTAGAAGAATGGCTTCTTGTCTGTCTGCACTAACAAAAATAGGCAACACCAAGTCAGCTACTCCTCAGCATAGTTATGTCCGTCGCAGCCTTCTTGGGTTTCAGGAGGCACAAACAAACGTTATCACAATTATGGTGAAACGCTGAACACCTGCAAATAATTTTCAACGTAGTGGTTAATTGAAAATGTCTGCGGCATACTTCTTGGAACAAGCTAGTTACCTGTTCCCACGCAAAGAGGAGTATATAGAACCATGGTGGATTTCCAGCTGATGAAGTAAAGGATTATTAAAGGAACGGGATGACCATGGGGATCATCGTTAATTCTCTGAAACAGAATCCGCCCTTTTCACCTGCCAAACACATGCCCACTTCTCCTCTCTGGGGATAATAAAAACTAACAAGCGAACTGACAGAGGGCCTGACCCCCCCATCCACATCGACCACACACAAAAAAAAAACCGTACCCTCCAGCTACTAATTATAATGCTAACTTCCAATATTTCCCTTAATTTTTAACCAACGGAAAAATGATGGCGGCATGATACTTAGAAGAATGGCTTCTTGTCAGTCTCCACTAACAAAAATCGGCAAAACCAAGTCAGCTACGCCTCAGCATAGTTATGTCTGTGGCAGCCATCTTGGGTTTCAAGACACATACAAACGTTGTCGCAATTATGATGAAACGCTGAACACCTGCAAATAATTTTCAATGTAATTTTTATTTGAAAAGCTCTGTGCCATACTGCTTTGAACAAGCCAGTAACCTGTGCCCACCCATACGGGAGTATATAGAACCATGGTGGTTTCCCAGCTGATAAAGCAAAGGATTCTTAAAGGAAGCGGATGACCATGCGGATCCTGTTTAATTCTTTGAAACAGAATCCGCACTTTTCACCTGCCAAACACATGCCCACTTCTCCTCTCTGCGGATAATAAAAACAAACCAGTGAATTGACAGATGGCCTGACCAACCCATCCACACCGACCCCACAAAAAAAAAAAAAGTACCCTCCAGCTACTAATTATAATGCTAACTTGCAAAATTTCCCTGCATTTTTAAACAATGGAAAAATGATGGTGGCATGATACTTAGAAGAATGGCTTCTTGTCAGTCTCCACTAACAAAAATAGGCAACACGAAGTCAGCTACGCCTCAGCATACTTATGACCTTGGCAGCCATATTGGGTTTCAGGAGAGACATACACACGTTATCACAATTATGGTGAAACGCTGAAAACCTGCAAAGGATTTTCAACTTACTGGTTAATTGAAAAGCTCTGAGGCATACTTCTTGGAACAAGCCAGTTTCCTGTGCCCACGCATAGAGAAGTATATAGAACCATGGTGGATTCCCAGCTCATGAAGCAAAGGATTCTTAAAGGAACTGGATTACCATGCGGATCCTGTTTAATTCTCTGAAACAGATCCGCAGTTTTCACCTGCCACACTAATACCCACTTCTCCTCTCTGCGGATAATAAAAACAAACCAGCGAAATGACAGAGGGCCTGACCAACACATCCACACCGACCCCACAGGATAAAAAAAAAAAAAAAACACCGTAGCCTCCAGCTACTAATTATAATGCTAACTTGCAAAATTTCCCTTCATTTTAAAACAATGGAAAAATGATGGTGAGATGATACTTAGAAGAATGGATTCTTGTCAGTCTCCACTAACAAAAATAGGCAAAACCAAATCAGCTACGCCTCAGCATCGTTATGTTCGTGGCAGCCATCTTGGGTTTCAGGAGGCACAAACAAACGTTATCACAATTATGGTGAAACGCTGAACACCTGCAAATAATTTTCAAGGTACTGGTTAATTGAAAAGCTCTGCGGCATACTTCTTGGAACAAGCTAGTTACCTGTTCCCACGCAAAGAGGAGTATATAGAACCATGGTGGATTTCCAGCTGTTGAATTTAAGGATTATTAAAAAAACGGGATGACCATGGGGATCATCGTTAATTCTCTGAAACAGAATCCGCCCTTTTCACCTGCCAAACACATGCCCACTTCTCCTCTCTGGGGATAATAAAAACTAACCAGCGAAATGACAGAAGGCCTGACCCCCCCATCCACATCGACCACACACAAAAAAAAACCGTACCCTCCAGCTACTAATTATAATGCTAACTTGCAAAATTTACCTGCATTTTAAAACAATGGAAAAATGGTGGTGGGATGATACTTAGAAGAATGGCTTCTTGTCTGTCTCCACTAACAAAAACAGGCAACACCAAGTCAGCTACTCCTCAGCACATTTATGTCCGTCGCAGCCTTCTTAGGTTTCAGGAGGCACATACAAACGTTATCAAAATTATGGTGAAACGCTGAAAACCTGCAAATAATTTTCAACGTACTGGTTAATATGAAAACTCTCCAGCATACTTCTTGGAACAAGTCAGGTACCTGTGCCCACGTATAGAGGAGTATATAGAATCATGGTGGAATCCTAGCTGATGAAGCAAAGGATTCTTAAAGGAATGAGATGACCATGCGGATCCTGTTTAATTCTCTGAAACAGAATCCGCACTT
Source organism: Eulemur rufifrons (assembly GCF_041146395.1). NCBI lineage: Eukaryota > Metazoa > Chordata > Mammalia > Primates > Lemuridae > Eulemur > Eulemur rufifrons. Next base: position 2,812,343 of record NW_027182814.1, on the reverse strand, counting down.
TTCACCTGCCAAACACATGCCCACTACTCTTCTCTGGCGATAATAAAAACAAACCAGCGATCTGACAGAGGGCCTGAACACCCATCCTGATCGACCCCACAAAAAAAAAAGTACCTTCGAGCTACTAATTATAATGCCAATTTGCAAAATTTCCCTGCATTTTTAAACAATGGAGAAATGATGGTGGGATGATACTTAGAAGAATGGCTTCTTGTCAGTCTCCACTAAGAAAAATAGGCAACACCAAGTCAGCTACTCCTCAGCATAGTTATGTCTGTAGCAGCCATATTTGGTTTCAGTAGGCACATACACACGTTATCACAATTATGGTGAAACGCTGAAAACCTGCAAAGGATTTTCAACATACTGGTTAATTGAAAAGCTCTGAGGCATACTTCTTGGAACAAGCCAGTTTCCTGTGCCCACGCATAGAGAAGTATATAGAACCATGGTGGATTCCCAGCTCATGAAGCAAAGGATTCTTAAAGGAACGGGATTACCATGCGGATCCTGTTTAATTCTCTGAAACAGATCCGCAGTTTTCACCTGCCATACTAATACCCACTTCTCCTCTCTGGGGATAATAAAAACAAACCAGCGAACTGACAGAGGGCCTGACCAACACATCCACATCGACCACACACACACACACAAAAAAAAAAAACACCGTAGCCTCCAGCTACTAATTATAATGCTAACTTGCAAAATTTTCCTGCATTTTTAAACAATGGAAAAATGATGGTGAGATGATACTTAGAAGAATGGATTCTTGTCAGTCTCCACTAACAAAAATAGGCAACACCAAGTCAGCTACTCCTCAGCATAGTTATGTCCGTCGCAGCCTTCTTGGGTTTCAGGAGGCACAAACAAACATTATCACAATTATGGTGAAACGCTGAACACCTGCAAATAATTTTCAACGTAGTGGTTAATTGAAAAGCTCTGCGGCATACTTCTTGGAACAAGCCACTTACCTGTTCCCATGCAAAGAGGAGTATATAGAACCATGGTGGATTTCCAGGCTGTGAAATAAAGGATTATTAAAGGAACGGGATGACCATGGGGATCATCGTTAATTCTCTGAAACAGAATCCGCCCTTTTCACCTGCCAAACACATGCCCACTTCTCCTCTCTGGGGATAATAAAAACTAACCAGCTAACTGACACAGGGCCTGACCCCCCCATCCACATCGACCACACACAAAACAAAAACCGTACCCTCCAGCTACTAATTATAATGCTAACTTCCAAAATTTCCCTTCATTTTTAACCAACGGAAAAATGATGGCGGCATGATACTTAGAAGAATGGCTTCTTGTCAGTCTCCACTAACAAAAATCGGCAAAACCAAGTCAGCTACGCCTCAGCATAGTTATGTCTGTGGCAGCCATCTTGGGTTTCAAGGCACATACAAACGTTGTCGCAATTATGATGAAACGCTGAACACCTCCAAATAATTTTCAATGTACTTTTTATTTGAAAAGCTCTGTGGCATACTGCTTTGAACAAGCCAGTAACCTGTGCCCACCCATACGGGAGTATATAGAACCATGGTGGTTTCCCAGCTAATGAAGCAAAGGATTCTTAAAGGAAGCGGATGACCATGCGGATCCTGTTTAATTCTTTGAAACAGAATCCGCACTTTTCACCTGCCAACAACATGCCCACTTCTCCTCTCTGGGGATAATAAAAACAAACCAGTGAACATCTAGAGGGCCTTGCACCCCCATCCACACCGAAACCACAAAAAAAAAAGTATCCTCCAGCTACTAATTATAATACTAACTTGCAAAATTTCCCTGCATTTTAAAACAATGGAAAAATGGTGGTGGGATGATACTTAGAAGAATGGCTTCTTGTCAGTCTCCACTAACAAAAATAGGCAACACGAAGTCAGCTACGCCTCAGCATACTTATGTCCTTGGCAGCCATATTGGGTTTCAGGAGACACATACAAACGTTATCAAAATTACGGTGAAACGCTGAAAACCTGCAAATAATTTTCAACGTACTGCTTAATTGAAAAGCTCTGCGGCATACTTCTTGGAACAAGCCAGTTACCTGTGCCCACACATAGAGGAGTATATAGAACCATGGTGGATTCCCAGCTGATGAAGCAAAGGATTCTTAAAGGAATGAGATGTCCATGCGGATCCTGTTTAATTCTCTGAAACAGAATCCGCACTTTTCACCTGCCAAACACATGCCCACTACTCTTCTCTGGCGATAATAAAAACAAACCAGCGATCTGACAGAGGGCCAGAACACCCATCCTGACCGACCCCACAAAAAAAAAGTACCCTCCAGCTACTATTATAATGCCAATTTGCAAAATTTCCCTGCATTTTTAAACAATGGAGAAATGATGGTGGGATGATGCTTAGAAAAATGGCTTCTTGTCAGTCTCCACTGACAAAAATAGGCAACACCAAGTCAGCTACGCCTCAGCATAGTTATGTCCGTAGCAGCCATATTTGGTTTCAGTAGGCACATACACACGTTATCACAATTATGGTGAAACGCTGAAAACCTGCAAAGGATTTTCAACATACTGGTTAATTGAAAAGCTCTGAGGCATACTTCTTGGAACAAGCCAGTTTCCTGTGCCCACGCATAGAGAAGTATATAGAACCATAGTGGATTCCAAGCTCATGAAGCAAAGGATTCTTAAAGGAACGGGATTACCATGCGGATCCTGTTTAATTCTCTGAAACAGATCCGCAGTTTTCACCTGCCATACTAATACCCACTTCTCCTCTCTGGGGATAATAAAAACAAACCAGCGAACTGACAGAGGGCCTGACCAATACATCCACACCGACCCCACGGGAAAAAAAAAAAAAACACCGTAGCCTCCTGCTACTAATTATAATGCTAAGTTGCAAAATTTTCCTGCATTTTTAAACAATGGAAAAATGATGGTGAGATGATACTTAGAAGAATGATTTCTTGTCACTCTCCACTAACAAAAGTAGGCAACACCAATTCAGGTACTCCGCAGCATCGTTATGTCCGTCGCAGCCTTATTGGGTTTCAGGAGGCACAAACAAACGTTATCACAATTATGGTGAAACGCTGAACACCTGCAAATAATTTTCAACGTAGTGGTTAATTGAAAAGCTCTGCGGCATACTTCTTGGAACAAGCCACTTACCTGTTCCCACGCAAGGAGGAGTATATAGAACCATGGTGGATTTCCAGCTGATGAAGTAAAGGATTATTAAAGGAACGGGATGACCATGGGGATCATCGTTAATTCTCTGAAACAGAATCCGCCCTTTTCACCTGCCAAACACATGCCCACTTCTCCTCTGGGGATAATAAAAACTAACCAGCTAACTGACAGAGGACCTGACCCCCCCATCCACATCGACCACACACAAAAAAAAAACCATACCCTCCAGCTACTAATTATAATGCTAACTTCCAAAATTTCCCTTCGTTTTTAACCAACGGAAAAATGATGGCGGCATGATACTTAGAAGAATGGCTTCTTGTCAGTCTCCACTAACGTAAATCGGTAAAACCAAGTAAGCTGCGCCTCAGCATAGTTATGTCTGTGGCAGCCATCTTGGGTTTCAAGGCACATACAAACGTTGTCGCAATTATGATGAAACGCTGAACACCTGCAAATAATTTTCAATGTACTTTTTATTTGAAAAGCTCTGTGCCATACTTCTTGGAACAAGCCAGTAACCTGTGCCCACCCTTACGGGAGTATATAGAACCATGGTGGATTTCCAGCTGATGAAGTAAAGGATTATTAAAGGAACGGGATGACCAAGGGGATCATCGTTAATTCTCTGAAACAGAATCCGCCCTCTTCACCTGCCAAACACATGCCCACTTCTCCTCTCTGGGGATAATAAAAACTAACCAGCGAACTGACAGAGGGCCTGACCAACACATCCACATCGAGCACACACACACAGAAAAACCGTACCCTCCAGCTACTAATTATAATGCTAACTTGCAAAATTTCCCTGCATTTTAAAACAATGGAAAAATGGTGGTGGGATGATACTTAGAAGAATGGCTTCTTGTCAGTCTCCACTAACAAAAATCGGCAAAACCAAGTCAGCTACGCCTCAGCATAGTTATGTCTGTGGCAGCCATCTTGGGTTTCAAGGCACATACAAACGTTGTCGCAATTATGATGAAACGCTGAACACCTGCAAATAATTTTCAATGTACTTTTTATTTGAAAAGCTCTGTGGCATGCTTCTTGGAACAAGCCAGTAACCTGTGCCCACCCATATGGGAGTATATAGTACCATGGTGGATTTCCAGCTGATGAAGTTAAGGATTATTAAAGGAACGGGATGACCATGGGGATCATCGTTAATTCTCTGAAACAGAATCCGCCCTTTTCACCTGCCAAACACATGCCCACTTCTCCTCTCTGGGGATAATAAAAACTAACCAGCGAACTGACAGAGGGCCTGACCCCCCCCCATCCACATCGACCACACACAAAAAAAAACCGTACCCTCCAGCTACTAATTATAATGCTAACTTGCAAAATTTCCCTGCATTTTAAAACAATGGAAAAATGGTGGTGGGATGATACTTAGAAGAATGGCTTCTTGTCAGTCTCCACTAACAAAAATAGGCAACACCAAGTCAGCTATTCCTCAGCATAGTTATGTCCGTCGCAGCCTTCTTGGGTTTCAGGAGGCACATACAAACGTTATCAAAATTATGGTGAAACGCTGAAAACCTGCAAATAATTTTCAACGTACTGGTTAATTTGAAAACTCTCCAGCATACTTCTTGGAACAAGCCAGGTACCTGTGCCCACGCATAGAGGAGTACATAGAAACATGGTGGAATCCCAGTTGATGAAGCAAAGGATTCTTAAAGGAATGAGATGACCATGCGGATCCTGTTTAATTCTCTGAAAGAGAATCCGCACTTTTCACCTGCCAAACACATGCCCACTTCTCCTCTCTGGGGATAATAAAAACAAACCAGTGAATTGACAGATGGCCTGACCAACCCATCCACACTGACCCTACAAAAAAAAAAAAAAAGTACCCTCCAGCTACTAATTATAATGCTAACTTGCAAAATTTCCCTGCATTTTTAAACAATGGAAAAATGGTGGTGGGATGATACTTAGAAGAATGGCTTCTTGTCAGTCTCCACTAACAAAAATAGGCAACACGAAGTCTGCTACGCCTCAGCATACTTATGTCCTTGGCAGCCATATTGGGTTTCAGGAGACACATACAAACGTTATCAAAATTATGGTGAAACGCTGAAAACCTGCAAATAATTTTCAACGTACTGCTTAATTGAAAATCTCTGCGGCATACTTCTTGGAACAAGACAGTTACCTGTGCCCACACATAGAGGAGTATATAGAACCATGGTGGATTCCCAGCTGATGAAGCAAAGGATTCTTAAAGGAATGAGATGACCATGCGGATCCTGTTTAATTCTCTGAAACAGAATCCGCACTTTTCACCTGCCAAACACATGCCCACTACTCTTCTCTGGCGATAATAAAAACAAACCAGCGATCTGACAGAGGGCCTGAACACCCATCCTGACCGACCCCACAAAAAAAAAAAAGTACCCTCCAGCTACTAATTATAATGCCAATTTGCAAAATTTCCCTGCATTTTTAAACAATGGAGAAATGATGGTGGGATGATACTTAGAAGAATGGCTTTTTGTCTGTCTCCACTAATAAAAATAGGCAACACCAAGTCAGCTACTCCTCAGCATAGTTATGTCCGTCGCAGCCTTCTTGGGTTTCAGGAGGCACAAACAAACGTCATCACAATTATGGTGAAACGCTGAACACCTGCAAATAATTTTCAACGTAGTGGTTAATTGAAAAGCTCTGCGGCATACTTCTTGGAACAAGCCAGGTACCTGTGCCCACGCATAGAGGAGTATATAGAACCATGGTGGATTCCCAGCTGATGAAGCAAAGGATTCTTTTTTTTTTTTTTTTTTTTTTTTTTTTTTGTTGAGACAGAGTCTCAATTTGTTGCCCAGGCTAGAGTGAGTGCCGTGGCGTCAGCTTAGTTCACAGCAACCTCAGACTCCTCGGCTTAAACAATCCTACTGCCTCAGCCTCCCGAGTAGCTGGGACTACAGGCATGCGCCACTATGCCCGGCTAATTTTTTCTATATAGATTTTTAGTTGTCCATATAATGTCTTTCTATTTTTAGTAGAGACGGGGTCTCGCTCTTGCTCAGGCTGGTCTCGAACTCCTGACCTCGAGCGATCCACCTGCCTCGGCCTCCCAGAGTGCTAGGATTACAGGCGTGAGCCACCGCGCCCTTCCAGGATTCTTAAAGGAATGGGATGACCATGCGAATGCTGTTTAATTCTCTGAAAGAGTATCCGCACTTTTCAGCTGCCTTCAAATGCCGACTTCCCCTCTCTGGGGATAATAAAAACAAACCAGCAAATTTATAGAGGGCCTGACCCCCCCATCAACACCGACCCGAGGGGAAAAAAAAAAAAAACGTACCCTCCAGCTACTAATTATAAAGCTAACTTGCAAAATTTCCCTGCATTTTTTAACAATGGAAAAATGACGGTGGGCTTATACTTAGAATGGCTTCTTGTTAGTCTCCGCTGACAAAAATAGGCAACACCAAGTCGGCTACACCTCAGCATAGTTATGTCCGTGGCAGCCATCTTGGGTTTCAGGAGGCACATACAAACGTTATTACAATTAGGGTGAAATGCTGAAAACCTGCAAATAATTTTCAACGTACTGGTTAATTGAAAAGCTCTGCGGCATACTTCTAGGAACAAGCCAGTTACCTGTGCCAACGCATAGAGGAGTATATAGAACCATGGTGGATTCCCAGCTGATGAAGCAAAGGATTCTTAAAGGAATGGGATGATCATGTGGATCCTGTTTAATTCTCTGAAATAGAATCCACACTTTTCACCTGCCAAACACATGCCCACTTGTCCTCTCTGGGGATAATAAAAGAAAACCAGCGAACTCACAGAGGGCCTGAAACGCCCATCCACTCCTACCCCACAAAAAAAGAAAAAAAAATACGTACCCTACATCTAATTATAATACTAACTTGCAAAATTTCCCTCCATTTTTACGCAATGGAAAAATGATGGTGGGATGATACTTAGAAGAATGTCTTCTTGTCAGTCTCCACTAACAAAAATAGGCATCAACAAGTCAGCTATGCCTCAGCATATTTATATCCGTGGCAGCCATCTTGGGTTTAAGGAGGCACATTCAAACGTTATCACAATTACGGTTAAACATGCTAAAAACCTGACAATTCTAAAAGTACTTGTTAATTCAAAAGCTCTGTCGCATACTTCTTGGAACAAGCCAGTTACCTGTGCCCATGCAAAGAGAGGTCTAGAGAACCATGGTGGATTCCCAGGTGATGAATCAAAGGATTCTTAAAGGAACAGGCTCAAAAGTGCAGATCCTGTTTCAGTCTAAGTGTGAAACAGGATCCGCACATTTTGCCTGCAACACACATTCGCCCTTCTCATCTCTAGGGATAACAAAAACAGCCCATCGGATTTACAGATGCCCTGCCCCCGGCCCCCACCACCCCACACAAAATAGTCTGCTCCAGCGACTCGTCCTTATGCTATCTGGTGAAAGATCATAAGCCTTTTAAAAAACTGGAGATAGGATGGTAGAATTATACCTAAAAGACTGGCTTATTGCCAGATTCCCATACCAAGTATTGGCAACAGCAAGTGATGTAGGCCTCAGCATAGGTTTGTCCATGGCAGCCATCTTGGGTTTAAGGAGACACAGATGAACCTTATAACAATTATAATAAAAGGTGCTGCGAAAGCTGTTAAATAATTCTCATGGTAGTGGTTATTTCAAAAGCTCTGCGGCATACTTCTATGAACTAGCCTGTTAACTGGGCCCATGCATAGTGCGGTGTAGAGAACTATGGTGGATTCCCAGCTGATGAAGCAAAGGATTCTTAAAGGAACAGGATGAACATGCGGATCCTGTTTCATACTCTGAAACAGGATCTGCACTTTTCACCTGCCAAACACATGCCCACTTCTCCTCTCTGGGGATAATAAAAAGAAACCACAGAACTGGCGGAGGGCTTGCCGCACCAGCCCCCAGACCCCACATAAAAACTTCCCGTCCAGCGACTCCTTGTTATTCTAACTGCCAAAAGGTGCTCTGACTTTTAAAATAGTGGAGAAGGATGGTGAAATGATACTTAAAAGAATGTATTCTTTCCAGTCTCCAGTATCAAGGATCGGCCACACAAAGTGAGCTCGGCCTCAGCATAGTTTTGTCCATGGCAGCCATCTCGAGATGAACCTTATGACAATTATGATGAAAGGTGCTGCAAAACCTGGCAAATAATTCTCAACGTAGTGGTTTTTTCAAAAGCTCTGTGGAATACTTCTTGGAACCCGGCAGTTTTCTGGGCCCACGCATAGAGGGGTCTAGAGAACCATGATGGATTCCCAGGTGATGAATCAAAGGATTCTTAAAGGAACAGGCTGAAAAGTGCGGATCCTGTTTCAGTCTGAGACTGAAACACTATATGCACTTTTTGCCTGCAACACACATGCCCACTTCTCCTCTCTAGGGATAATAAAAACAATCAATCGGATTGACAGATGTCCTCCCCCGCCCCCCAACACTGTACACAAAAAGGTCCCCTCCAGCGACTCATCCTTATGCTATCTGGCGAAAGGTCCTCTGCGTTTTAAAATAATGAAGATAGGATGGTGGAATTATACTTAAAATACTGGCCTTTTGCCAGACTCCCATACCAATTATTGGCAACAGGAAGTGACCTAGGTGTCAGCATAGGTTTGTCCGTGGCTGCCATCTAGGGTTTTAGGAAGCACAGATGAACCTTATCAAAATTATGGTAAAAGTGCTGGAAAAGCTGGCAAATAATTTCCATAGTAGTGGTTATTTCAAAAGCTCTGAGGAAAACTTCTTGGAACCAGGCAGTTTTCTGTGTGCACTAAAAGAGGGGTCTAGAGAACCATGGTGGATTCCCAGCTGATGAAGCAAAGGATTCTTAATGGAACGGGGTGAAAAGTGCAGATCCTGTGTCTGTCTAAGACTGAAACAGGACGCACACTTTTCACCTGCCACACACATGCCCACTTTTCCTCTCTGGGGATAATAAAAACAAACCAGCGAACTGACAAAGGGCCTGCCCCCCTTCCACCCACGCAGATCCCCCCCCAAAAAATTCCCCTCCAGCTACTAATTATTATGCTAACTTGCAAAATTTCCCTGCATTTTTAAACAATGGAGAAAGGACGGTGGAGTGATACTTAGAAGAATGGCTTCTTGTCAGTCTCCACTAACAAAAATAGGCAACACCAAGTCAGCTACGCCTCAGCATAGTTATGCCCGTGGCAGCCATGTTGGGTTTAAGGAGGCACATACAAACTTTATCATAATTATGGTGAAACGTGCTGAAAACCCGGCAAATAATTCTCAACGTACTGTTTAATTCAAAAGCTCTGTGGCATACTTCTTGGAAGAAGCCAGTTACCTGGGCCCACGCATAGAGGGGTCTAGAGAACCATGGTGGATTCCAAGGTGATGAATCTAAGGATTCTTAAAGGAACAGGCTGAAAAGTGCAGATCCTGACTGAAACAGGATTCTGACTTTTTGCCTGCAACACACATGCCCACTTCTCCTCTCTAGGGATAACAAAAACAACCCATCGGATTGACAGATGGCCTGCCCCCGCCCCCCACCACCCCACACAAAATCGTGCCCTCCAGCGACTGATCCTTATGCTATCTGGCAATACGTCCTCTGCCTTTTAAAATAATGGAGATAGAATGGTGGAATTATACCTAAAAGACTGGCTTATTGCCAGACTCCCATACCAAGTATTCACAACAGCAAGTCACCTAGGCCTCAGCACACGTTTGTCCCTGGCAGCCATCTTGGGTTTAAGGAGGCACAGATGAACCTTATCACAATTATGGTGAAAGGTGCTGCAAAAGCGGTCAAGTAATTCTCATGGTAGTGGTTACTTGAAAAGCTCTGCGGCATAATTCTTTGAACTAGCCAGTTAACTGGGCCCACGCATAGAGCAGTCTAGAGGCCCATGGTGGATTCCCAGCTGATGAAGCAAGGGATTCTTAATGGAACGGGGTGAAAAGTGCGGTTTCTGTTTCAGTCTAAGACAGAAACGGGATCCGAACTTTTCACCTGCCACACACATGCCCACTTCTCCGGTCTGGGGAAAATAAAAACAATCCAGCGAACTGACGGAGGGCCTGCGCCCCCCACCCACACCGACCCCACAAATAAAAATGTCCCCTCCAGCTACTAATTATTATGCTAACTTGCAAAGGTTTCCGTGCATTTTAAAATAATGGGGAAAGTATGGTGGAATGATACTTAAAAGAATGGCCTCCTTCCAGCCTCCAGTAACAAGTGTCGTGAAATCCAAGTGACCTAGGCCTCAGCATAGTTTTCTCCGTGGCAGCCATCTTGTGTTTAAGGAGGCACAGACGATCCTTATCACAATTATGGTGATATGTGCTGCAGAAACTGGCAAATAATTCTACACGTAGTGTTTATCTCAAAAGCTGTGCAGCATACATCTTGGTACAGGCCAGTTCATGGGCCCATGCATGGAGGGTTCTAAGGAACCATGGTGGATTCCCAGCTGATGAATCAAAGGATTTTTAATGGAACCAGCTGAAAAGTGCGGATACTGTTTCAGTCTAACTGAAACAGGATCCGCACATTTCACCTGCCACAAATATATCCACTTCCCTGTCTGGGCATAATAAACACAAACAACCAGACTGACAGAGGGACTGTCCCCCAAACCACCCCGATCCCACCCAAAAACATCCCCTCCGTTGACTCATCCTTATGCTAACTGCCGAAAGTTGCTCACCTTTTAATATAAGGGAGAAAGGATGGTGCAATGATAATTAAAAGACTGGATTCTTGTCAGACTCCCGTACCAAGTATTGGCAACACCAAGCGAGAGAACCCTCAGTATAGGTTTGTCCATGGAAGCCATCTAGGGTTTAAGGAAGCACAAATGAACCTTATCAAAATTATGGTAAAAGTGCTGGAAAAGCTGGCAAATAATTTCCATGGTAGTGGTTATTTCAAATGCTCTGTGGCATACTTCTTTGAACTAGCCTGTTAAGTGGGCCCACACATAGTGGGCTGTAGAGAACTATGGTGGATTCCCAGCTGATGAAGCAAAGGATTCTTAAAGGAACAGGATGAAAAGTGCCGATCCTGTATCAGTCTAAGACTGAAACAGGATCCACACTTTTCACTTGCCACACACATGTCCACTTCTCCTCTCCGGGGATAATAAAAACAAACCACTGGACTGACAGAGGGCCTGGCTCTGCCTCTCCCACCCCACACAAAAACGTTTCCTCCAGCGACTCATCCTTAAGCTAAATGACAATAGGTGCTCTGCCTTTTAAAATAGTTGTGAAAGGAAGGTGGAATGATACTTAAAGGAATGGCTTCTTGCCACGGACCAGTACCAATTATCGGCAACTCCAAGGGAGATTGGCCTAACCGTAGTTTTTTCTGTGGAAGCCAGCTTGGGTTTCAGGATGCACTGCCTAACCTTTTCACAATCATTGTGAAAGTTGCTGCAAAAACTGGCAAATAATACTCAATGTAGTGGTTATTTCCAAAGCTCTGCGGCATACTTCTTGGAACTAGCCAGTTACCTGGGCCCACGCTCAGGGAGGTCTAGAGAACCATGGTGGATTCCCAACTGATGAATTAAAGGATTCCAAAAGGAACAGGCTCAAAAGCGGAGATACTGTTTCAGACTGAAACAGGATCCAAAGTTTTCACCTGCCACATACATGCCCGCTTCTCCTCTCTGGGAATAATAAAAACAAACCACCGGACTGACAGAGGGCCTGCCCTCCCACACACACCCAACCCCACACAAAAAGCCGCTCCAGTGACTCATCTTTATGCTAACTGGCTAAAGGTGCACTGCCTTTTAAAATAATGGAGAAAAGACGGTGGAATTGTACTTAAAAAAAATGGCTTCTTGCCAGGCTCCAGTAAAATGTATCGGTACACCAAGGGAGCTAGGCCTCAGCATAGTTTTGTCCGTGGCAGCCTGCTTGGGTTTAAGGAGGCACAGATGAACCTTATCACAATTATGGTCAAAGGTGCTGCAAAAACTGGCAAACAATTCTCAACGTAGTGGTTATTTCAAAAGCTCTACGGCATACATCTTGGAACTAGCCAGTTACCTGGGCCCACACATAGAGGGGTCTCGACAGCCATGGTGGATTCCCAGCTGATGAATCAAAGGATTCGTAAAGGAACTGGCTGAAAAGTGCGGATCCTGTTTCAGTCTAAGACTGAAACAGGATCCGTACTTTTCACCTGCCACACACATGCCCACCTCTCCTCTTTGGGCATAATAAAGACAAACCACCAGACAGACAGAGAGCCTTCCCCTCAACGCACCACCCGACCCCACTCAAAAACGTCCCCTCCAGCAACTCATTCTTATGATAACTGGAAAAAGGTGTTCTGCCTTTTAAAATGATGGAGAAAGGATGGTGGAATGACTCTTAATAGCATGGCTTCTTGCCAGGCTCCAGTACCAACTATCGGCAACACCAAGTGAACTAGGCCTCAGCATAGTTTTGTCCGCCCCAGCCATCTTGGGTTGAAGGAGGCACGGACGAACCTTATCACAATTATGGTGAAAGGTGGTGCAAAAACTAGCAAATAATTCTCAACGTAGTGGTTATTTCAAAAGCTCTGTGGCATACTTCTTGGAACTAGCCAGTTACCTGGGCCCACGCATAGAGGTCTTTAAAGAACCATGGTGTATTCCCAGCTGATGAATCAAACGATTCTTTTTTGTTTGTTTGTTTGTTTGTTAGCTCATTATGGGGGTACAAAAGATCAGGCTATATACATTCCCCATGCCTCCCCTTTCCCCCAATTCTGAGCTTCAATTTTGTCCATTCCCTAGTCAGTGCACATCACATTCATCATGTAGGTGTGCACCCCTCCTCTCCCCCACCCCATCCCCCCCAGTTAGAACTTGAAGGGTGTCCATTCCCCAGGCAGTGCACATCACATTCATCAAGTAGGTATACACCCATCCCTTCCACCCGGCCCCAACCTCTGTCCGATACCCAATTGGTGTTGTTCCCAAATGTGCACTCAGGGAAACCAATTTGCTGGTGAGTACATGTGGTGCTTATTTTTCCATTCTTGGGATACTTCACTTAATAGAATGGGATCCAGCTCTCTCCAGGAGAACCAAAGAGATGCCATATCGCCATTATTTCTAATAGCTGAGTAATATTCCATGGTATACATATACCACATTTTGCTAATCCATTCATGAATTGATGGGCATTTGGGTTGTTTCCACATCTTTGTGATTGTGAATTGTGCTGCTATAATCATTCAGGTGCAGGTGTCTTTTTTATAGAATGACTTTTGTTCTTCTGGGTAGATGTCCAATAATGGAATTGCTGGATCGAATGGTAGGTCTACTTGAATCTGTTTAAGGTATCTCCACATTGCTTTCCACAGGGGCTGCACTAGTTTACAGTCCCACCAGCAGTGTATGAATGTACCTATCTCCCCACACCCACACCAACATGTATAGTTTTGGGACTTTTTGATAAAGGCCATTCCCACTGGAGTTAAGTGATATCTCATTGTGGTTTTGATTTGCATTTCCCTGATGATTAGAGATGTTGAACACTTTTTCATATGTTTGTTAGCCATTTTTATATCTTCTTTTGAAAAATTTCTATTTATGTCCTTTGCCCACTTTTTGATAGGGTTGTTTGATTTTTTCTTACTGATTTTCCTGAGTTCTAAATAGATTCTTGTTATCAGTCCTTTATCTGATGTGTAGTATGCGAAAATTTTTTCCCATTCTGTAGGTTGTCCATTTACTCTCGTGACTGTTTCTTTGGCTGTGCAGAAGCTTTTTAATTTGATCAGGTCCCATTTATTTATTTTTGTTGTTGCTGTGATTGCTTTAGGGGTCTTCTTCATAAATTCTTTGCCTAGGCCAATGTCTGTAAGAGTCTTTCCTACATTTTCTTCTAGAATTCTAATAGTTTCTGACCTTAGGTTTAAGTCTGTTAACCACTGTGATTTGATTTTTGTGAGGGGTGAGAGTTATGTGTCCTGTTTTAGTCTTCTACATGTGGATATCCAGTTTTCCCAGCACCATTTATTAAATAAGGAATCTTTTCCCCAGAGTATGTTTTTGTCTGCTTTGTCAAAGATTAGATGGCTATATGAGGATGGTTTTATATTGGGATTTTCTGTTCTGTTCCACTGGTCTGTGTCCCTGCACTTGTGCCAGTACCAGGCTGTTTTAAGAACCACAGCCTTGTAGTATAGTTTGAAGTCTGGCAAATTAATACTTCCCATTTTGTTTTTGTTGTTTAAGATTGCTTTTGCTAAACGGGGTCTTCCCTGGTTCCATACAAAGCGTAAAATTATTTTTCCTATGTCTGTGAAAAAAGATGTTGGTAATTTAATAGGGATTGCATTGAATCTGTAGATAACTTTGGGCAGTATAGACATTTTAACAATGTTGATTCTACCGATCCATGAGCATGGTATGGTTTTCCACCTATTTACATGTTCTGCAATTTCCTTCCTCAGTGTTTCATAGTTCTCCCTATAGAGGTCCTTTACCTCCTTAGTTAAATAAATTCCTAGGTATTTTATTTTCTTTGTTGCTATTTTGAAGGGCATTGAGTCCTTAATTTGGTTTTCCATTTGACTGTTATTGGCATATATGAATGCCTCTGATTTGTGTGTATTGATTTTGTATCCTGAGACTTTACTGAATTCATTGATCAATTCCAGGAGTCTCTTGGTTGAAACCTTGGGGTTTTATAGATATAACATCATATCATCAGCAAAGAGTGAGAGTTTGATCTCTTCTGTCCCTATTTCAACTCCCTTGATTCTGCTCTCTTGCCTGATAGCTCTTGCAAGGACTTCCAATACTATGTAGAAAAGTAATGGGGACAGTGGTAAGCCTTGTCTGGTTCCAGTTTGAAGTGGGAATGCTTTCAGTTTTTCCCCATTCAGTATGATGTTGGCTGAGGGTTTGTCGTATATGGCTTGTATCATTTTTATATAGGCCCCATCTATGCCTATTTTGTTAAGTGTTCTTATCATAAAAGGGTGTTGAATTTTGTCAAATGCTTTCTCTGCATCTATTGAGAGGATCATCTGATCTTTATTTTTGCTTCTATTTATGTGATGAATTACATTCCCATATGTCAAACCATCCCTGCATCTCTGGGATGAAGCCCACTTGGTCGTGATGGATTATTTTTTTGATAAGCACTTGGATTCGATTTGTTAGAATTTTATTGAGAATTTTTGCATCTATATTCATAAGAGAAATTGGTCTATAGTTCTCTGTTTTAGTTGCATCCTTTCCTGGATTTGGTATCAGGATTATGTTGGCTTGGTAAAAAGTGTTGGGGAGAATCCCATCCTTCTCTATATTGGAGAATAGTTTATGTACGATGGGCACCAGTTCTTCTTTGTAGGTATGGTAGAATTCAGGTGTGAACCCATCTGGTCCAGGGCTTTTCTTTTTGGGAAGGTTTTTTATTGCTGTTTCAATTTCAGATCTAGATATCGGTCTATTCAGGAATTCTATTTCTTCCTGGTTGAGCCTGGGAAGGCTGTGTGTTTATAAGAATTTGTCCATTTCCTCCAGGTTTTCTAATTTGTGTGCATAAAGATTTTTGTAGAATTCATAGATGATATCATGTATCTCTGTGGCATCAGTCGTGATTACTCCTTTCGTGTTCCTGATCGAGGTTATAAGAGATTTTTCTTTTCTGCTCTTGGTTAGTTTAGCCAGAAGTGTGTCAATTTTGTTTATTTTTTCAAAGAACCAGCTTTTGGTTTTATTAATCTCCGTTATGGTTTGGTTTAATCTCCCTTATGCTCCCTTATGGTCCTTTTCATTTAGTTCTGATTTAATCTTAATAATTTCCTTCTGCTGGGTTTGGGTTTGGTCTCTTCTTTCTTCTCCAGCTCTTTGAGTCTATTCATTAGATTGTCTATTTGTAAGTTTTCTGTCTTTTTGGTATAGGCATTTATGGAAATAAATTTTCCTCTCAGGACTGCTTTAGCTGTGTCCCACAGATTTTGATAAGTTGTATCTCCTTTGTCGTTTAATTCAAAGAATCTTTTGATTTCTGACTTGATTTCTTCATTTATAAAATGATTGTTCAGGAGAAGGTTATTTAGCTTCCATGACTTTGAGTAGAAATGAGGATTTCTGTTAGGGTTCATTGTTACTTTTATTCCACTGTGATCCGAGAAGCTGCATGGTATTATTTCTATATTTTTAAATTTTTTAAGACATTCTTTATGTCCTAAGATATGGTCAATCTTGGAGAATGTCCCATGAGCTGATGAGAAGAACTTATATTCAGTGGTATTTGGGTAGAATGTCCTGTAGATGTCAGTCAGGCCCATTTGTTCTAGCATTCTATTTACGTCCAATATTTCTTTGTTTATTTTTTGTTTGGAGGATCTGTCTTGAACTGTCAGTGGCGTGTTAAAATCTCTGGCTACTAAAGTGTTGTTATCTATCATTTGGTTCAGATCAAGTAGGGTTTGCTTTATGAATCTGGGTGCACCTAGATCGGGTGCATATATGTTAAGTATAGTTATGTCTTCTTGTTGAATTGTACCCTTCACCAGTATATAGTAACCATCTTTGTCTTTCTTTACTTTTGTTGATTTAAAAACTACGTTATCGGAGATTAGAACTGCCACGCCAGCTTTCTTTTGGGTTCCATTTGCTTGGAATATTGATTTCCACCCTTTTATTTTCAGTCTAAATGCATCCTTGCAGGTTAGATGAGTTTCCTGAAGACAGCAGATACTTGGCTTATATCTTTTTTATCCATTGGGCCAGTCCATGTCTCTTGAGTGGGGAATTCAATCCATTCACATTTAATGAGAGAACTGATAAGCGAGACAGATTGCTGTTCCTCATGTTGGGTTGAATTTCATTGATCTGTTTTCTCTCTTGAGCCATTATGATAACTGTGTTTTCATATTTATCTCTTGATTAGTGTTACATTCGAGGGTCCTTCTTGTGCTGGACCACGTGTAACTCTGTTTTGAATACTTCTTGGAAAGCTGCTCTTGTCTTGGTGAATTCTCTGAGTTTTTGTTTATCTGAGAATGTCTTAATTTCACCTTCATATATAAAACTGAGCTTATCTGGGTACAGGATTCTAGGCTGGGCATTATTCTGTTTCAGAAGAGTGAGAATGCGGCTCCAATCTCTTCTTGCTTGTAAGGTTTCAGTTGAGAAATCTGGCGTGATTCGGATGGGCTTTCCTTTGTATGTTACTTGTTTCTTTCTCCTTACAGATTGAAGAAGGGCCTCGTTAGTGGATATTTTGGTCAGTCTGATAACTACATGACGTGGTGTCTTCCTATTTGGTATGAATCTCTCAGAGGTTCTTTGAGCTTCTTGAACCTGTGTATCTAGAGATTTGGCAAGGCCTGGGAAATTTTCCTCAATTATATCTTCAGATACTTTATTCAACCCTTGCTTATTGTCTTCTTCACCCTCAGGAATGCCGATAACTCTCACGTTAGGCTTCTTCACATAATCCCACATTTCTTGTAGACTATGATTATTTCTCATGTTTCTTTGTTTTAACTCTGTGACTGCCTTATTTAATTGGAAAGTGTTATCTTCGATCTCTGAGATTCTTTCTTCTGTTTGATCTACCCTGCTCTTGAGACTTTCCACTGTGTTTTGTAGCTCCTTGAATAAATTTTTCATTTCCAGGAGTTCAGTTTGATTTTTCTTCAGTATTTCAATTTCTTTGGTGAATTTTTCTTCCAAGTCCTGGATCTTTTTTGTGGTTTCTTTGTGTTGATTATCCATTTTTTCTTGCATAATGTTCAGCGTATTTATGATCCATGTTTGAAATTCTTCCTGTGACATGTTGCTATTTGGAATCTGCTTTGTGTTAATTGGTGGAGAACTAGTAATCCTCTTTGAGGGCATGGTTTCAGCTTGATTCTTTATACTCCTAGAGTTCCTTCGCTGAGCCCTTCCCATCTGAATGAATCCTTAAGATCCCTTCTTTCAGCTTTAGTCTGGATAGGGGCACACTGTGAGTGCCAGGTAAGCTGCCTCCTCTGTCACTAGGGGGAGCCCTTCACATATTGTTCAGGATTTTGCTAGCTCCGCTGGGGGGGCTGCCCCTCTTCCTCTCCCGAGGTGGCTTCTGTCTCTCTCTGTGAGAAAGACAGTGGATAGGGAGAGTGGAGCGGTGCCCTCATTCGCCCAACGCCCCAGCCACTGCAGTTCCCGCGGGCGATGGTCTGCCCCACCCCAATGTCTGCAAGGTCCACGCTCTACTCTCTCGTGACTGGGGAACCACTCAGTGTTCACACAAAGGTGGAGCTCCTAGTCAGGGTCCGTGGACTAGGGAAGGGAGCCGCCCAGGGAGCCGCCCGGTACCCAATCGCTCCTCAGCGTTTAGGCTGTGGACCCCGACAATGGCGGCCGCCCGTCTGCAGATCACTGTCACTGGGGTTGAATGCTCAGGGACCGGCAGAGGCCAGAGGAGCCGGGGACCGGGAGAATCCAGCCGCCCACCTATACGAGGCAGTTTGGCATCTGCTAGAGCCGGGACCAAAGCAGCCCCACCGCCCGCGTATAGGAGACAGTTGCTAGGTGCGTCAGCTGCGCACAGCACTCCAGGGTCCAAAATGCCTCCTGCCAATGTCTCCTCTCTGCAGAGCCCCACATCTCCCGTGGCGATTCTGCACCGACTTCAGGCAGATCCTCAATTGAGTGGGTGTGGAGGTCAGAGGGGGAACAAGATGCTTTCCTGTGGGGCTGAACCCACCCCACTCTCTGGTGAGGTGGGTACAGCTGTCCCGTGCTCCCTTCTCTATTGGCCATCCCGCACTCTCCAGATTTTGGTGATTTATTTCCCTAATCACCTCAGTCTTTTCTTGCTCTCTCTCTCTGTCCCACGCTGATTCTCCATGGATTCACACCACCGTTCTTGTGGGGAAGTGAACCTCTAGGGTTGTGGGCAGTGGGAGACCCATGCCTTCCACTCCAGGAGCACGAATCCAGGAGGTCACCACCATTCCACCATCATTGAGAATGAATCAAAGGAGTCTTAAAGGAACGGGCTGAAAAGTGCGGATCCTGTTTCAGTCTAAGTCTGAAACAGGATCCGCACTTTTCACCTGCCACACACATGCCCACTTCTCCTCTCTGGGCATAATAAAAACAAACCACTGGACTGACAGAGGGCTTGCCCCCCCACACACACCACACGACCCCACACAAAAACGTCCCCTCCAGTGACTCATTCTTATGCTAACTGGCAAATGGTGCTATGCCTTTTAAAATAATGGAAAAAGGATGGTGGAATGATACTTGAAAGACTGGTTTTATTCCACGCTCCCGTGCCAAATATCGGCAACACCAAGTGAGCTAGGCCTCAGCATAGTTTTTTCCCTGGCAGCCATCTTGGGATTAAGGAGGCAGAGAAGTACCTTGTCACAATTATGGTGAAAGGTGCTGCAAAAACTGGCAAATAATTCTCCACGTAGTGGTTATTTCAAAAGCTCTATGGCATACTTCTTGGAACCAGCTAGTTACCTGGGGCCACGCATAGAGGGTTATAGAGAACCATGGTGGATTCACGGAAGAAGAGTCAAATGATTCTTAAAGGAACGGGCAGAAAATGTGGATCCTGTTTCAGTCTAAGACTAAAACAGGATCCGCACTTTTCACCTGCTGCACACATGCCAACTTCTCCTCTCTGAGGATTAAAA
>NW_027182814.1:2642500-2782500 GCF_041146395.1 Eulemur rufifrons | reverse complement strand
TGGGGTTGGGGTTAGGGTAGGGTTAGGGTTAGGGGTTAGGGTTACGGTTAAGGGGTAGGGGTAGGGGTAGGGGTAGGGTTAGGGGTTAGGGTTAGGGTTAGGGGTAGGGTTAGTGTTAGGGTTAGGGGTTAGGGTTAGGGTTAGGGGGTAGGGGTAGGGGTAGGGGTAGGGGGTAGGGTTAGGGGTTAGGGTTGGGTTTGGGGTTGGGGTTAGGGTTAGGGGTTAGGGGTTAAGGTTAGGGTTAGGGGTTGGGGTTAGGGTTAGGGATAGGGATAGGGTTAGGGTTAGGGGTTAGGGTTAGGGGTTAGGGTCAGGGTCAGGGTCAGGGTCAGGGTTGGGTTAGGGTTAGGGATAGGGGGTTAGGGTTAGGGTTAGGGTTTGGGGTTGGGTTTGGGGTTGGGGTTAGGGTTGGGGTTGGGGTTGGAGTTGGGGGTTGGGGTTGGGGTTGGGGTTAGGGTTAGGGTTAGGGGTTAGGGTTAGGGTTAGGGTAGGGGCTAGGGGGTAGGGGTTAGGGTTAGGGGTAAGGGTTACGGTTAGGGTTTGGGGTTGCGGTTGGGGTTCGGGTTAGGGTCAGGGTCAGGGGTTAGGGGTTAGGGTTAGGGGTTAGGGATTATGGTTAGGGGTTGGGGTTAGGGTTAGGGTTAGGGTTTAGGGTTAGGTTTCGAGGTTAGGGTTAGGGGTTGGGGTTGGGGTTCGGGTTAGGGTTAGGGGTCAGGGTTAGGGGTAGGGGTAGGGGTAGGGTTAGGGTTAGGGTTGGGATTGGGGTTAGGGTCAGGGTCAGTGTCGGGGTCGGGTTCGGGGTTAGGTTCAGGGTCAGGGACAGGGTCAGGGGTTAGGGTCAGGGTCAGGGTAAGCGTAGGGGTTAGGGTTAGGGTTAGGGTTGGGTTAGGGTTAGAGGTTAGGGTTAGGGTTAGGGGTTGGGGTTGGGGTTGGGGTTAGGCTTGGGGTTGGGTTTGGGTTTGGGGTTAGTGTAGGGGTTGGGGTTGGGGTTAGGGGTTGGGTTAGGGTTAGGGTTAGGGGTTGGGGTTAGGGTTAGGGTTAGGGGTAGGGTTAGGGGGTAGGG
Organism: Eulemur rufifrons; assembly: GCF_041146395.1. Lineage (NCBI taxonomy): Eukaryota > Metazoa > Chordata > Mammalia > Primates > Lemuridae > Eulemur > Eulemur rufifrons. The sequence goes on along the minus strand of NW_027182814.1, from coordinate 2,781,437 downwards.
TTAGGGGTTAGGGTTAGGGCTAGGGGTGAGGGTTGGGCTTGGGGTTAGGGTTAGGGTTAGGGTAGGGTTAGGGGTTAGGGCTAGGGGTTAGAGTTAGGGTTAGGGGTTAGGGTTAGGGTTAGGGGTTCGGGTTAGGGTTAGGAGGTAGGGGTAGGGGTAGGGGTAGGGGGTAGGGGTAGGGGTAGGGGGTAGGGTTAGGGTTAGGTGTTGGGTTTAGGGGTTAGGTTGAGGGGTTAGGGTTAGGGGTTAGGGTTAGGGTTAGGGGTTAGGGTTAGGGTTAGGGTTTAGGGGTTCGGGTTGGGGTTAGGGTTAGGGGTTAGGGTTAGGGTTAGGGGTTAGGGTTAGGGTTAGGGATAGGGATAGGGTTAGGGTTAGGGTTGGGGGTTAGGGTTAGGGGTTAGGGCCAGGGTCAGGGTCAGGGTCAGGGTTGGGTTAGGGTTAGGGTTAGGGGGTTAGGGTTAGGGTTAGGGTTTGGGGTTTGGGTTGGGGTTAGGGTTGGGGTTGGGGTTGGGGGTTGGGGTTGGGGTTGGGGTTAGGGTTAGGGTTAGGGGTTAGGGTTAGGTTTAGGGGTTGGGGTTGGGCTTGGGGTTAGGGATAGCGTTAGGGTTAGGGGTTAGGGTTAGGGGTTGGGGTTGGGGTTGGGGTTAGGGTTAGGGGTTGGTGTTAGGGTTGGGATTGGGGTTAGGGTTAGGGGTTGGGGTTGCGTTTGGGGTTAGGGTTAGGGGTTAGGGTTAGGGTTAGGGGTTAGGGTTAGGGGTTAGGGGTTAGGGTTAGGGGATAGGGTTAGGGTTAGGGGTTAGGGTTAGGGTTGGGGGTATTGGTTGAGGTTGGGGTTGGGGTTAGGGTTAGGGTTAGGGGTTAGGGTTAGGGTTGGGGTTAGGGTTAGGGTTAGGGTTAGGGGTTCGGGTTAGGGTTAGGGGATAGGTTTGGGGTTAGGGTTAGGGGTAGGGGTAGGGTGAGAGTTAGGGTTAGGGTAGGGTAGGGTTAGGGGTTAGGGTTAGGGTTAGGGGTAGGGTTAGGGTTAGGGGTTAGGGTTATGGTTAGGGGTAGGGTTAGGCTTAGGGGTTCGGGTTAGGGTTAGGGGGTAGGGGTAGGGGTAGGGCCAGGGGGTAGGTTTGGGGGTAGGGGGTAGGGTTAGGGGTTAGGGTTTGGGTTAGGGGTTAGGGTTAGGGTTAGGGGTTAGGGTTAGGGTTAGGGGTTGGGGTTAGGGGTTAGGGGTTAGGGTTACGGGTTAGGGTTAGGGTTAGGGGTTAGGGTTAGGGTTAGGCTTTACGGGATCGGGTTGGGGTTAGGGTTAGGGGTTAAGGTTAGGGTTAGGGGTTAGGTTTAGGGTTAGAGGTAGGGTTAGGGTTAGGGTTAGGGGTTAGGGTTAGGGTTAGGGTGTAGGGGTAACGGTAGGGGTAGGGGTTAGGGTTAGGGTTTAGGGTTGCGGTTGGGGTTGGGGTTGGGGTTAGGGTTAGGGGTTAGGGTTAGGGTTAGGGGTTAGGGTTAGGGTTAGGGGGTAGGGGTAGGGGTAGGGTTAGGGGGTAGGGTTAGGGGTTAGGGTTGCGGTTGGGGTTGGGGTAGGGGTCAGGGTCAGGTTCAGGGTCGTAGTCGGGGTCGGGGTTGGGGGTCGGGGTTGGGGTCGGAATCAGGGTTAGGGGTTAGGGTTAGGATTAGGGGTTGGGGTTAGTGTTAGGGTTAGGGGTTAGGGTTAGGGTAGGGTAGGGTTAGGGTTAGGGTTCGGGGATAGGGTTAGGGGTGAGGGTTAGGGTTAGGGTTATGGTTAGGGGTAGGGGTAGGGTTAGGGGTTAGGGTTAGGGTTAGGGTTTGGGGTTGGGGTTAGGGTTAGGGTTAGTGGTTCGGGTTAGGGTTAGGGTTAGGGGTTAGGGTTAGGGTTAGGGATAGGTTTGAGGTTTACGGTTAGGGTTAAGATGAGGGGTTAGGGTTAGGTACAGGGTTAGGGTTAAGTGTTAGGTTTAGGGTTGAAGATTAGGATTAGGGTTAGGATTAAAGGTTAGCGTGAGAGTTAACGCTTAGGGTTAAGGTTAAGAGTTAGGGTTTAGGGTTAAGTTTAGGGTTAGTTTTAGGGTTAGAGTTATGTCCTATGGTTTGTGTTAGAGGTTAGGGTTAGGTTTACTGGTCACGGTTAGGGTTACGTTTAGGGGTTTGCATTAGGGTTAGGGTTAAGGGATAGGATTAGGTTAAGTGTTGGGCTTAGGGTTAGGGTTTAGTGTTAGGGTTATCATTAAGGATTAGGGTTAGGGTCAGGGTTAAATGCTTGGGTGCGGGTAATGGTTAGGGTCAGGGTTAAGGTTCTCGGATAGGGTTAGTGTTAAGGGTTACGGGTAGGTTTAGGGTTCAGGGTTAGAGTTAGCATTAGGGCTTAAGCTTAGGATTAGGCGGTAGGTTAGATTTAGGGTTAGATCTAGGCGTTAGGGTAAGGGCTAGCGTTAGGGTTAAGAGATAGGGTTAGGTTTAATGCTTAGGATTAGGGTTAGGGTTTGGGGTTAAAGTAAGTGTTAGGGGTTAGCTTTAAGGATCAAAGGTTAGGGTTATTATTAGCTGTAGTGTTAGGGTTAGGGATAAGGGATCCCATTAGCATTAAGGGTCTTCCTTACTGTAGGGTTAAGGGTTAGGCTTAGAGTTAAAGCTTAAGGTTAGGGTCAGTGTTAAGATTTAGGGTGAGGGTTAACGGTTAGGGTAAAGGTAAAGCGTTAGGGTTAGGGATTAGTGATTAGGGTTTTTGGTTAGTGTTAGGTTTAGCGGTTAGGAGTTAGTGTTTTATGAAGGGGTATGGTTAGAATTAGGATTGGGGTTAGAGTTAGGGTGAGGTATAGGGGTTAGGTTTAGGGGTTAGTTTTAGGGTAAAAGGATAGGATTAGGGTTACGGGTTGGGCTTAGGTTTAGGGTTAAAGTTTACTGCTAGGGTTAGGGATAGGGTTCAGGGTTAGCTTTACGCGTTCTGGTTAGGGTTTGGTGTTAGGTTTGTGTCAGGATTAGGTCTAGTCGTGAGGGTAAGGTTTAGGGTTAGCTTTAAGAGCTAGAGTTAGGCTTAATGGTTAGGATTAGGATTACGGTTAGGGGATAGGGTAAGGCTTAGGGGTTAGGGTGAAGGGTTAGGGTCAAGGGTTAGGGTTTTTGTTAGGCATAGCGTTGGGGTTAAAAGTAAGGGTTACTGTCAGTGTTAGGGTTGTAGGTAGGGTTACGGTTAGGGTTAGCGGTTTTGAATTCGGGTTAGGCATTAGGTGTCACAGTGATTACAAGGATATAGGGTTAGAATTATGGGATAGGGGTTGTTCTCAGGAAATGGGTTATGCATTAACGTTAGGATAAGAGGTTAAAGTTAGGTGCACGGTGAGGTTTACGTGTTAAGGGGAGAAATAGGAACAGGGTTGGGTGTTATCTTCAGGGTTAGGGTTATCTGTTAAAGGTATTGTTTATGCTTAGCGCACGGGCCCTGTCTGCATTAGGCGGGCGGGGGGAGTTTAGGGGGCTGGGATTGTACCCGGGAACCCACTCTATCATACTCTGGGTATGGGCCCGTGGGTTTCATGCAGGACACAGTGGTAGTGCTTCCTTTCACGCATGGCATGGGAGGATTGCAGGCTTTCTAAACTCTCAGAAAGCAAGAAGTCTGAGAATTAGATTTAGGGTTAGGATTATGGTTAGGGTTAAGGATGAAGTTTAGTGTTAGGGTGAGGGCTTAGGGTTAGGGAGTAGGGTTAGGGTTAAAGGATACTCTCAGGTTTAACGGTTACACTTTGGTTTAGGGTTGACATTTACGGTTAGGGTTAAGATGAGGGGTAAGGGTTTGGTACAGGGTTAGGGTTAAGTGTTAGGTTCATTGTTGAAGATTAGGATTAGGGTTAGGATTAAAGGTTAGCGTGAGAGTTAACACTTAGGGTTAAGGTTAAGAGTTAGGGTTTAGGGTTAGGGTTAGGGTTAGGGTTCGTTTCAGGGTTAGAGTTATGTGCTATGGTTTGTGTTAGAGGTTAGGGTTAGGTTTACTGGTGATGGTTAGGGTTACGTTTAGGGGTTAGCATTAGGGTTAGGGTTAGGGTTAAGGGATAGGATTAGGGTTAAGTGTTGGGCTTAGGGTTAGGGTTTAGTGTTAGGGTTATCATTAAGGATTAGGGGTAGGGTCAGGTTTAAATGCTTGAGTGCGGGTAATGGTTAGGGTCAGGGTTAAGGTTCGCGGATAGGGTTAGTGTTAAGGGTTACAGGTAGGTTTAGGGTTCAGGGTTAGCGTTAGCATTAGGGCTTAAGGTTAGGATTAGGTGGTAGGTTAGATTTAGGGTTAGATCTAGGCGGTAGGGTAAGGGCTAGCGTTAGGCTTAAGAGATAGGGTTAGGTTTAATGCTTAGGATTAGGGTTAGGGTTTGCGGTTAAGGTAAGTGTCAGGGGTTAGGTTTAAGGATCCAAGGTTAGGGTTATTTTTAGCTGTAGTGTTAGGGTTAGGGATAAGGGATCCCATTAGCATTAAGGGTCTTCCTTACTGTACGGTTAAGGGTTAGGCTTAGAGTTAAAGGTTAAGGTTAGGGTCAGTGTTAAGATTTAGGGTGAGGGTTAACGGTTAGGGTAAAGGTTAAGCGTTAGGGTTAGGGATTAGTGATTAGGGTTTTTGGTTAGTGTTAGGGTTAGCGGTTAGGAGTTAGTGTTTTATGAAGGGGTATGGTTAGAATTAGGATTGGGGTTAGAGTTAGGGTGAGGTATAGGGGTTAGGTTTAGGGGTTAGTTTTAGGGTAAAAGGATAGGATTAGGGTTACGGGTTGGGCTTAGGTTTAGGGTTAAAGTTTACTGCTAGTGTTAGGGATAGGGTTCAGGGTTAGCTTTAGGGGTTCTGGTTAGGGTTAGGTGTTAGGTTAGTGTCAGGGTTAGGTCTAGTCGTGAGGGTAAGGTTTAGGGTTAGCTTTAAGAGCTAGGGTTAGGTTTAATGGTTAGGATTAGGATTAGGGTTAAGGGTTAGGGTAAGGCTTAGGGGTTAGGGTGAAGGGTTAGGGTCAAGGGTTAGGGTTTTTGTTAGGCATAGCGTTGGGGTTAGAAGTAAGGGTTACTGTCAGTGTTAGGGTTGTAGGTAGGGTTACGGTTAGGGTTAGCGTTCTAGAATTAGGGTTAGGGATTAGGTGTCACAGTGATGACTAGGAGATAGGGTTAGAATTATGGGATAGGGGTTGTTCTCAGGAAATGGGTTATGCATTAACGTTAGGATAAGAGGTTAAAGTTAGGCGCACGGTGAGGTTTACGTGTTAAGGGGAGAAATAGGAACAGGGTTGGGTGTTACGTTCAGGGTTAGGGTTATCTGTTAAAGGTAGTGTTTATGCTTAGCGCACGGGCCCTGTCTGCATTAGGCGGGCGGGGGGAGTTTAGGGGGCTGGGATTGTACCCGGGAACCCACTCTATCATACTCTGGGTATGGGCCCGTGGGTTTCATGCAGGACACAGTGGTAGAGCCTCCTTTCACGCATGGCATGGGAGGATTGCAGGCTTTCTAAACTCTAAGAAAGCAAGAAGTCTGAGAATTAGATTTAGGGTTAGGATTATGGTTAGGGTTAAGGATGAAGTTTAGTGTTAGGGTGAGGGCTTAGGGTTAGGGATTAGGGTTAGGGTTAAAGGTTACTGTTAGGTTTAACGGTTACACTTTGGTTTCGGGTTGAGGTTTACGGTTACGGTTAAGATGAGGGGTTAGGGTTAGGTACAGGGTTAGGGTTACGTGTTAGGCTTAGGGTAGAAGATTAGGATTAGGGTTAGGATTAAAGGTTAGCGTGAGAGTTAACGCTTAGGTTTAAGGTTAAGAGTTAGGGTTTAGGGTTAGGGTTAGGGTTAGGGTTAGTTTTAGGGTTAGAGTTATGTGCTATGGTTTGTCTTAGAGCTTAGGGTTAGCTTTACTGGTGACGGTTAGGGTTACGTTTAGGGGTTAGCATTAGGGTTAGGGTTAGGGTTAAGGGACAGGATTAGGGTTAAGTGTTGGGCTTAGGGTCAGGGTTTAGTGTTAGGGTTATCATTAAGGATTAGGGGAAGGGTCAGGGTTAAATGCTTGGGTGCGGTAATGGTTAGGGTCAGAGTTAAGGTTCACGGATAGGGTTAGTGTTAAGGGATACGGGTAGGTTTAGGGTTCAGGGTTAGAGTTAGCATTAGGGCTTAAGGTTAGGATTAGGCGGTAGGTTAGATTTAGGGTTAGATCTAGGCGTTAGGGTAAGGGCTAGCGTTAGGGTTAAGAGATAGGGTTAGGTTTAATGCTTAGGATTAGGGTTAGGGTTTGGGGTTAAAGTAAGTGTTAGGGGTTAGGTTTAAGGATCAAAGATTAGGGTTATTTTTAGCTGTCGTGTTAGAGTTAGGGATAAGGGATCCCATTAGCATTAAGGGTCTTCCTTACTGTAGGGTTAAGGGTTAGGCTTAGAGTTAAAGGAGAAGGTTAGGGTCAGTGTTAAGATTTAGGGTGAGGGTTAACGGTTAGGGTAAAGGTTAAGCGTTAGGGTTAGGGATTAGTGATTAGGGTTTTTGGTTAGTGTTAGGGTTAGGGGTTAGGTGTTAGTGTTTTATGAAGGGGTATGGTTAGAATTAGGAATGGGGTTAGAGTTAGGGTGAGGAATAGGGGTTAGGTTTAGGGGTTAGTTTTAGGGTAAAAGGAAAGGATTAGGGTTATGGGTTGGGCTTAGGTTTAGGGTTAAAGTTTACTGCTAGGGTTAGGGATAGCGTTCATGGTTAACTTTAGGGGTTCTGGTTAGGGTTAGGTGTGAGGTTAGTGTCAGGGTTAGGTCTAGTCGTGAGGGTAAGGTTTAGGGTTAGCTTTAAGAGCTAGGGTTAGGTTTAATGGTTAGGATTAGGATTAGGGTTAAGGGTTAGGGTAAGGCTTAGGGGTAAGGTTGAAGGATTAGGGTCAAAGGTTAGGGTTTTTGTTAGCCAAAGCGTTGGGGTTACAAGTAAGGGTTACTTTCAGTGTTAGGGTTGTAGGTAGGGTTACGATTAGGGTTAGCGGTTTAGAATTAGGGTTAGGGATTAGGTGTCACAGTGATGACTAGGAGATAGGGTTAGAATTATGGGATAGGGGTTGTTCTCAGGAAATGGGTTATGCATTATCGTTAGGATAAGAGGTTAAAGTTAGGCGCACGGTGAGGTTTACGTGTTAAGGGGAGAAATAGGAACAGGGTTCGGTGTTATGTTCAGGGTTAGGGTTATCTGTTAAAGGTATTGTTTATGCTTAGCACACGGGCCCGGTCTGCATTAGGCGGGCGGGGGGAGTTTAGGGGGCTGGGATTGTACCCGGGAACCCACTCTATCATACTCTGGGTATGGGCCCGTGGGTTTCATGCAGGACACAGTGGTAGAGCCTCCTTTCACGCATGGCATGAGAGGATTGCAGGCTTTCTAAACTCTAAGAAAGCAAGAAGACTGAGAATTAGATTTAGGGTTAGGATTATGGTTAGGTTTAAGGATGAAGTTTAGTGTTAGGGTGAGGGCTTAATGTTAGGGATTAGGGTTAGGGTTAAAGGTTACTCTTAGGTTTAACGGTTACACTTTGGTTTAGGGTTGAGGTTTACGGTTAGGGTTAAGATGAAGGGTTAGGGTTTGGTACAGGGTTAGGGTTAAGTGTTAGGTTTAGGGTTGAAGATTAGGTTTAGGGTTAGGATTAAAGGTTAGCGTGAGAGTTAACGCTTAGGTTTAAGGTTAAGTGTTAGGGTTTAGGGTTAGGGTTAGGGTTAGGGTTAGTTTTAGGGTTAGAGTTATGTGCTATGGTTTGTCTTAGAGGTTAGGGTTAGGTTTACTGGTCACGGTGAGGGTTAGGTTTAGGGGTTAGCATTAGGGTTAGGGTTAAGGGATAGGATTAGGGTTAAGTGTTCGGCTTAGGGTTAGGGTTTAGTTTTAGGGTTATCATTAAGGATTAGGGTTCGGGTCAGGGTTAAATGCTTGGGTGCGGGTAATGGTTAGGGTCAGGGTTAAGGTTCACGAATAGGGTTAGTGTTAAGGGTTACGGGTAGGTTTAGGGTTCAGGGTGAGAGTTAGCATTAGGGCTTCAGGTTAGGATTAGGCGGTAGGTTAGATTTAGGGTTAGATCTAGGCATTAGGGTAAGGGCTAGCGTTAGGGTTAAGAGATAGGGTTAGGTTTAATGCTTAGGATTAGGGTTAGGGTTTGGGGTTAAAGTAAGTGTTAGGGGTTAGGTTTAAGGATCAAAGGTTAGGGTTATATTTAGCTGTAGTGTTAGGGTTAGGGATAAGGGATCCCATTAGCATTAAGGGTCTTCCTTACTGTAGGGTTAAGGGTTAGGCTTAGAGTTAAAGGTTAAGGTTAGGGTCAGCGTTAAGATTTAGGGTGAGGTTTAACGGTTAGGGTAAAGGTTAAGCGTTAGGGTTAGGGATTAGTGATTAGGGTTTTTGGTTAGTGTTAGGGTTAGCGGTTAGGAGTTAGTGCTTTATGAAGGGGTATGGTTAGAATTAGGATTGGGGTTAGAGTTAGGGTGAGGTATAGGGGTTAGGTTTAGGGGTTAGTTTTAGGGTAAAAGGATAGGATTAGGGTTACGGGTTGGGCTTAGGTTTAGGGTTAAGGTTTACTGTTAGGGTTACGGATAGGGTTGAGGGTTAGCTTTATTGGTTCTGGTTACGGTTAGGTGTTAAGTTAGTGTCAGGGTTAGCACTAGTCGTGAGGGTAAGGTTTAGGGTTAGCTTTAAGAGCTAGGGTTAGGTTTAATGGTTAGGATTAGGATTAGGGTTAAGGGTTAGGTTAAGGCTTAGGGGTTAGGGTGAAGGGTTAGGGTCAAGGGTTAGGGTTTTTGTTAGGCATAGCATTGGGGTTAGAAGTAAGGGTTACTGTCAGTGTTAGGGTTGTAGGTAGGGTTACGGTTAGGGTTAGCGATTTAGAATTAGGGTTAGGGATTAGGTGTCACAGTGATGACTAGGAGATAGGGTTAGAATTATGGGATAGGGGATGTTCTCAGGGAATGGGTTATGCATTAACGTTAGGATAAGAGGTTAAAGTTAGGCGCACGGTGAGGTTTACGTGTTAAGGGGAGAAATAGGAACAGGGTTGGGTGTTATGTTCAGGGTTAGGGTTATCTGTTAAAGGTATTGTTTATGCTTAGCGCACGGGCCCTGTCTGCATTAGGCGGGCGGGGGGAGTTTAGGGGGCTGGGATTGTACCCGGGAACCCACTCTATCATACTCTGGGTATGGGCCCGTGGGTTTCATGCAGGACACAGTGGTAGAGCCTCCTTTCACTCATGGCATGGGAGGATTGCAGGCTTTCTAAACTCTAAGAAAGCAAGAAGTCTGAGAATTAGATTTAGGGTTAGGATTATGGTTAGGGTTAAGGATGAAGTTTAGTGTTAGGGTGAGGGCTTAAGGTTAGGGATTAGGGTTAGGGTTAAAGGTTACTCTTAGGTTTAACGGTTACAGTTCGGTTTAGGGTTGAGGTTTACGGTTAGGGTTAAGATGAGGGGTTAGGGTTTGGTAGACGTTTAGGGTTAAGTGTTAGGTTTAGGGTTGAAGATTAGGATTAGGGTTAGGATTAAAGGTTAGCGTGAGAGTTAACGCTTAGGGTCAAGGTTAAGAGTTAGGGTTTACGGTTAGGCTTAGGGTTAGATTTAGGGTTAGAGTTATGTGCTATGGTTTGTGTTAGGGGTTAGGGTTAGGTTTACTGTTCACGGTTAGGGTTGGGTTTAGTGGTTAGCATTAGGGTTAGGGATTAGGTTTAGGGTAAGGGTCTAGAGTTCATGTTGGGCTTTAGGCTCGGGGCTTAGTTTCAGGGTCAGGGGTTAGCGTTGGTGGTAGGGCTTAGCTTTAGCGGTCAGTTTAAGGGCACAGGACCTGGTTAATCTACGGTGAGAGGGGTGCGGTCGGAGTCACCACAAAAGCACAACATCATTCCCTGGGCCTTGGGACAGGACCTACATGCAGGACTCAGGCGGAGCCTCATCTGACACATGGCATGGCTGTATTGTAGGCTTGCTTCACTCTGGGAATGGAAGTAGTGTGAGAATTAGGGTTGGGGTTGGGGTTAGGGTTTTTCGTGTTAGGGGTTAGGTTTCGAGTCAGGGTTAGGTGCTAGGGATTAGTGGTTAGGGTTAGAGTTAGTGTTAGGGGTAAGGTGTTAAGTCTGGGTTAGGGGGCCAGTGTAAGGTTTAGGGTTGGAGTTAGAGTTAGGGTTAGGAGTTAGGGTTAAGGGATAGGGTTAGGATTCAGGGTGAGGGTTAGAGGGTTAACAGTTGGGGTTAGGCTTAGGGGTTAGGGATAGTGTTAGGGTTAAGGGTTAGGAGCTTGGTTCAGGTTTAAGGTTAGCATTAGGGGTTGGGGTTAGTGTTAACTGTAGGTCAGTGTTGGGGTTAGATCTCTAGGCATTAGGGTAAAGGTTAGGGTTAGGGTTAAGAGTTAGGGTTCTGTTTAATGGTTAGGATTGGGAATAGGTTAAGGGTTAGGGTTAAGGTTGGGGTTATGACGAAGGATCAACGGTTAGGGTTACTTTTAGGCGTAGGGTTAGGGTAAGGGGTTAGGGTTAGTGTTAGTGTTGTTGGTCGGGTTAAGGTTGGGTTGGCGCTTCAGAATTAGGGATTAGGTGTTACGGTTATAGCTAGGAGGTAGGGTTATAATGACGGTATAGGGCTTGTTCTCAGGGTGTCATGCATTAACGTTAAGATATTGGGTTAAAGTTAGGGTTATGGTGAGGTTTACCTGTTAAGGTGAGCAGTAGGATCAGGGTTAGGTGTTATGTTGTGGGTTAGGCTTATGGGTGAGGGGTAGGGTTTATGCTTAGGGCACGGGCCCTGTATGCCCTAGGAGGCAAAGTTAGGTGTCTGTGATGGTCGCTGGGAACCCACTCTACCGCACACAGTGTATGGGCCTCTGGGTTTCATGCAGGACACTGTGGCAGAGCCTCCTTTCACGCATGGCGTGGGACGATTGCAGGCTTTCTAAACTCTAAGAAAGCAAGAACTCTGAGAATTAGATGTAGGGTTAGGGTTATGGTTAGGGTTAAGGATGAAGTTTAGTGTTAGGGTGAGGGCTTAGGCTTAGGGATTACGGTTAGGGTTAAAGGTTACTCTTAGATTTAACGGTTACGCTTTGGTTTAGGGTTGAGGTTTAAGGTTAGGGTTAAGATGAGGGGTTAGGGTTTGGTACAGGGTTAGGGTTAAGTGTTAGGTTTAGGGTTGAAGATTAGGATTAGGGTTAGGATTAAAGGTTAGCGTGAGAGTTAACGCTTAGGGTTAAGGTTAAGAGTTAGGGTTTAGGGTTAGGGTTAGGGTTAGGGTTAGTTTTAGGGTTAGAGATATGTGCTATGGTTTGTGTTAGAGGTTAGGGTTAGGTTTACTGTTCACGGTTAGGGTTACGTTTAGGGGTTAGCATTAGGGTTAGGGTTAGGGTTAGGGTTAAGGGATAGGATTAGGGTTAAGTGTTGGGCTTAGGGTTAGGGTTTAGTGTTAGGGTTATCATAAGGGATTAGGGTTAGGGTCAGGGTTAAATGCTTGGGTGCGGGTAATGGTTAGGGTCAGGGTTAAGGTTCACGGATAGGGTTAGTGTTAAGGGTTACGGGAAGGTTTAGGGTTCAGGGTTAGCGTTAGCATTAGGGCTTAAGGTTAGGATTAGGCGGGAGGTTAGATTTAGGGTTAGAACTAGGCGTTAGGGTAAGGGCTAGCGTTAGGGTTAAGAGATAGGGTTAGATTTAATGCTTAGGATTAGGGTTAGGGTTTGGGGTTAAAGTAAGTGTAGGGGTTAGGTTTAAGGATCAAAGGTTAGGGTTATTTTTAGCTGTAGTGTTAGGGTTAGGGAAAAGGGATCCCATTAGCATTAAGGGTCTTCCTTACTGTAGGGTTAAGGGTTAGGCTTAGAGTTAAAGGTTAAGGTTAGGGTCAGTGTTAAGAATTAGGGTGAGGGTTAACGGTTAGGGTAAAGGTTAAGCGTTAGGGTTAGGGATTAGCGATTAGGGTTTTTGGTTAGTGTTAGGGTTAGAGGTTAGGAGTTCGTGTTTTATGAAGGGGTATGGTTAGAATTAGGATTGGGGTTAGAGTTAGGGTTAGGTATAGGGGTTAGGTTTAGGGGTTAGTTTTAGGGTAAAAGGATAGGATTAGGGTTACGGGTTGGGCTTAGGTTTAGGGTTAAAGTTTACTGCTAGGGTTAGGGATAGGGTTCAGGGTTAGCTTTAGGGGTTCTGGTTAGGGTTAGGTGTTAGGTTAGTGTCAGGGTTAGGTCTAGTCGTGAGGGTAAGGTTTAGGGTTAGCTTTAAGAGCTAGGGTTAGGTTTAATGGTTAGGATTAGGATTAGGGTTAAGGGTTAGCGTAAGGCTTAGGGGTTAGGGTCAATTGTTAGGGTTTTTGTTAGGCATAGCGTTGGGGTTAGAAGTAAGGGTTACTGTCAGTGTTAGGGTTGTAGGTAGGGTTCCGGTTAGGGTTAGCGGTTTAGAATTAGGGTTAGGAATTAGGTTTTCCAGTGATGACTAGGAGATAGAGTTAGAATTATGGGATAGGGGTTGTTCTCAGGGAATGGGTTATGCATTAACGTTAGGATAAGAGGTTAAAGTTAGGCTGATTGTGAGGTTTACGTGTTAAGGGGAGAAATAGGAACAGGGTTGGGTGTTATGTTCAGGGTTAGGGTTATCTGTTAAAGGTATTGCTTATGCTTAGCGCACGGGCCCTGTCTGCACTAGGAGGTCGGGGGGAGTTTAGGGGGCTGGGATTGTACCCGGGAACCCACTCTATCATAATCTGGGTATGGGCCCGTGGGTTTCATGCAGGACACAGTGGTAGAGCCTCCTTTCACGCATGGCATGGGAGGATTGCAGGCTTTCTAAACTCTAAGAAAGCAAGAAGTCTGAGAATTAGATTTAGGGTTAGGATTATGGTTAGGGTTAAGGATGAAGTTTAGTGTTAGGGTGAGGGCTTAAGGTTAGGGATTAGGGTTAGGGTTAAAGGTTACTCTTAGGTTTAACGGTTACAGTTCGGTTTAGGGTTGAGGTTTACGGTTAGGGTTAAGATGAGGGGTTAGGGTTTGGTAGACGTTTAGGTTTGAAGATTAGGATTAGGGTTAGGATTAAAGGTTAGCGTGAGAGTTAACGCTTAGGTTTAAGGTTAAGTGTTAGGGTTTACGGTTAGGCTTAGGGTTAGATTTAGGGTTAGAGTTATGTGCTATGGTTTGTGTTAGGGGTTAGGGTTAGGTTTACTGTTCACGGTTAGGGTTGGGTTTAGGGGTTAGCATTAGGGTTAGGGATTAGGTATAGGGTAAGGGTCTAGAGTTAATGTTGGGCTTTAGGCTCGGGGCTTAGGTACAGGGTCAGGGGTTAGCGTTGGTGGTAGGGCTTAGCTTTAGCGGTCAGTTTAAGGGCACAGGACCTGGTTAATCTACGGTGAGAGGGGTGCGGTCGGAGTCACCACGAAAGCACAACATCATTCCCTGGGCCTAGGGACAGGACCTCCATGCAGGACTCAGGCGGAGCCTCATCTGACACATGGCATGGCTGTATTGTAGGCTTGCTTCACTCTGGGAATGGAAGTAGTGTGAGAATTAGGGTTGGGGTTGGGGTTAGGGTTTTTCGTGTTAGGGGTTAGGTTTCGAGTCAGGGTTAGGTGCTAGGGATTAGTGGTTAGGGTTAGAGTTAGTGTTAGGGGTAAGGTGTTAAGTCTGGGTTAGGGGGCCAGGGTAAGGTTTAGGGTTGGAGTTAGCGTTAGGGTTAGGGGTTAGGGTTAAGGGATAGGGTTAGGATTCAGGGTGAGGGTTAGAGGGTTAACAGTTGGGGTTAGGCTTAGGGGTTAGGGATAGTGTTAGGGTTAAGGATTAGGACCTTGGTTCAGGTTTAAGGTTAGCATTAGGGGTTGGGGTTCGTGTTAACTGTAGGTCAGTGTTGGGGTTAGATCTCTAGGCATTAGGGTAAAGGTTAGGGTTAGGGTTAAGAGTTAGGGTTATGTTTAATGGTTAGGATTGGGAATAGGGTTAAGCGTTAGGGTTAAGGTTAGGGGTTATGACGAAGGATCAACGGTTAGGGTTACTTTTAGGCGTAGGGTAAGGGTAAGGGGTTAGGGTTAGTGTTAGCGTTGTTGGTCGGGTTAAGGTTAGGGTTCGCGTTTCAGAATTAGGGATTACGTGTTACGGTTATAGCTAGGAGGTAGGGTTATAATGACGGTATAGGGCTTGTTCTCAGGGTGTCATGCATTAACGTTAAGATATGGGGTTAAAGTGAGGGTTATGGTGAGGTTTACCTGTTATGGTGAGCAGTAGGATCAGGGTTAGGTGTTATGTTGTGGGTTAGGCTTATGGGTGAGGGGTAAGGTTTATGCTTAGGGCACGGGCCCTGTATGCCCTAGGAGGCAAAGTTAGGTGTCTGGGATGGTCGCTGGGAACCCACTCTACCGCACGCAGTGTATGGGCCTCTGGGTTTCATGCAGGACACTGTGGTAGAGCCTCCTTTCACGCATGGCGTGGGAGGATTGCAGGCTTTCTAAACTCTAAGAAAGCAAGAAGTCTGAGAATTAGATTTAGGGTTAAGGTTATGGTTAGGGTTAAGGATGAAGTTTAGTGTTAGGGTGAGGGCTTAGGGTTAGGGATTCGGGTTAGGGTTAAAAGTTACTCTTAGATTTAACGGTTACACTTTGGTTTAGGGTTGAGGTTTAAGGTTAGGGTTAAGATGAGGGGTTAGGGTTTGGTACAGGGTTAGGGTTAAGTGTTAGGTTTAGGGTTGAAGATTAGGATTAGGGTTAGGATTAAAGGTTAGCATGAGAGTTAACGCTTAGGGTTAAGGTTAAGAGTTAGGGTTTAGGGTTAGGGTTAGGGTTAGGGTTAGTTTTAGGGTTAGAGTTATGTGCTATGGTTTGTGTTAGAGGTTAGGGTTAGGTTTACTGTTCACGGTTAGGGTTACGTTTAGGGGTTAGCATTAGGGTTAGGGTTAGGGTTAGGGTTAAGGGATAGGATTAGGGTTAAGTGTTGGGCTTAGGGTTAGGGTTTAGTGTTAGGGTTATCATAAGGGATTAGGGTTAGGGTCAGGGTTAAATGCTTGGGTGCGGGTAATGGTTAGGGTCAGGGTTAAGGTTTACGGATAGGGTTAGTGTTAAGGGTTACGGGTAGGTTTAGGGTTCAGGGTTAGCGTTGACATTAGGGCTTAAGGTTAGGATTAGGCGGGAGGTTAGATTTAGGGTTAGAACTAGGCGTTAGGGTAAGGGCTAGCGTTAGGGTTAAGAGATAGGGTTAGGTTTAATGCTTAGGATTAGGGTTAGGGTTTGGGGTTAAAGTAAGTGTTAGGGGTTAGGTTTAAGGATCAAAGGTTAGGGTTATTTTTAGCTGTAGTGTTAGGGTTAGGGATAAGGGATACCATTACTATTAAGGGTCTTCCTTCCTGTAGGGTTAAGGGTTAGGCTTAGAGTAAAAGGTTAAGGTTAGGGTCAGTGTTAAGAATTAGGGTGAGGGTTAACGGTTAGGGTAAAGGTTAAGCGTTAGGGTTAGGGATTAGCGATTATGGTTTTTGGTTAGTGTTAGGGTTAGAGGTTAGGAGTTCGTGTTTTATGAAGGGGTATGGTTAGAATTAGGATTGGGGTTAGAGTTAGGGTTAGGTATAGGGGTTAGGTTTAGGGGTTAGTTTTAGGGTAAAAGGATAGGGTTAGGGTTATGGGTTGGGCTTAGGTTTAGGGTTAAAGTTTACTGCTAGGGTTAGGGATAGGGTTCAGGGTTAGCTTTAGGGGTTCTGGTTAGGGTTACGTGTTAGGTTAGTGTCAGGGTTAGGTCTAGTCATGAGGGTAAGGTTTAGGGTTAGCTTTAAGAACTAGGGTTAGGTTTAATGGTTAGGATTAGGATTAGGGTTAAGGGTTAGCGTAAGGCTTAGGGGTTTGGGTGAAGGGTTAGGGTTTTTGTTAGGCATAGCGTTGGGGTAAGAAATAAGGGTTACTATCAGTGTTAGGGTTGTAGGTAGGGTTCCGGTTAGGGTTAGCGGTTTAGAATTAGGGTTAGGGATTAGGTGTTCCAGTGATGACTAGGAGATAGGGTTAGAATTATGGGATAGGGGTTGTTCTCAGGGAATGGGTTATGCATTAACGTTAGGATAAGAGGTTAAAGTTAGGCTCACGGTGAGGTTTACGTGTTAGGGGGAGAAATAGGAAGAGGGTTCGGTGTAAAGTTCAGGGTTAGGGTTATCTGTTAAAGGTATTCTTTATGCTTAGCACATGGGCCCTGTCTGCATTAGGCGGGCAGGGGGAGTTTAGGGGCTGGGATTGTACCCGGGAACCCACTCTATCATACTCTGGGTATGGGCCCGTGGGTTTCATGCAGGACACAGTGGTAGAGCCTCCTTTCACGCATGGCATGGGAGGATTGCAGGCTTTCTAAACTCTAAGAAAGCAAGAAGTCTGAGAATTAGATTTAGGGTTAGGATTATAGTTAGGATTAAGGATGAAGTTTAGTGTTAGGGTGAGGGCTTAAGGTTAGGGATTAGGGTTAGGGTTAAAGGTTACTCTTAGGTTTAACGGTTACACTTTGGTTTAGGGTTGAGGTTTACGGTTAGGGTTAAGATGAGGGGTTAGGGTTTGGTAGACGTTTAGGGTTAAGTGTTAGGTTTAGGGTTGAAGATTAGGATTAGGGTTAGGATTAAAGGTTAGCGTCAGAGTTAACGCTCAGGGTTTACTGTTAGGGTTAGGGTTAGTTTTAGGGTTAGAGTTATGTGCTATGGTTTGTGTTAGAGGTTAGGGTTAGGTTTACCGTTCACGGTTAGGGTTACATTTAGGGTTTAGCATTAGGGTTAAGGTTAGGGTTAAGGAATAGGATTAGGGTTAAGTGTTAGGTTTAGGGTTGAAGATTAGGATTAGGGTTAGGATTAAAGGTTAGCATGAGATTTAACGCTTAGGGATAAGGTTTAGAGTTAGGGTTTACTGTTATGTTTAGGGTTAGTTTTAGGGTTAGAGTTATGTGCTATGGTTTGTGTTAGAGGTTAGGGTTAGGTTTACTGTTCACGGTTAGGGTTACGTTTAGGGTTTAGCATTAGGGTTAGGGATTAGTTTTAGGGTAAGGGTTTAGAGTTAGTGTTGGGCTTTAGGCTCGGGGCTTCGGTTCAGGGTCAGAGGTTAGGGTCGGTGGTACGGCCTAGCTTTAGCGGTGAGTTAAAGGGCACAACACCTGGTTAATCTAAGGTGAGAGGGGTGCGGTCGGAGTCATCACGAAAGCACAACATCATTCCCTGGGCCTTGGGACAGGACCTACATGCAGGACTCAGTCGGAGCCTCATCTCACACATGGCATGGCTGTATTGTAGGCTTCCTTCACTCTGGGAATGGAAGTAGTGTGAGAATTAGGGTTGGGGTTGGGGTTAGGGATTTCGAGTTAGGGGTTAGGTTTCGAGTCAGGGTTAGGTGCTAGGGATTAGTGGTTAGGGTTAGAGTTAGTGTTAGGGGTAAGGTGTTAAGTCTGGGTTAGGGGGCCAGGGTAAGGTTTAGGGTTGGAGTTAGCGTTAGGGTTAGGGGTTAGGGTTAAGGGAGAGGGTTAGGTATCAGGGTGAGGGTTAGAGGGTTAACAGTTGGGGTTAAGCTTAGGGGTTAGGGATAGTGTTAGAGTTAAGGGTTAGAAGTATGGTTCAGGTTTATGTTTAGCATTAGGGGTTGGGGTTAGTGTTAACTGTAGGTCAGTGTTGGGGTTAGATCTCTAGGCATTAGGGTAAAGGTTAGGGTTAGTGTTAAGTGTTAGGGTTATGTTTAATGGTTAGGATTGGGAATAGGGTTAAGGGTTAGGGTTAAGGTTAGGGGTTATGACGAAGGATCAACCGTTAGGGTTACTTTTAGGCGTAGGTTTAGGGTAAGAGGTTAGGGTTAGTGTTAGTGTTGTTGGTCGGGTTAAGGTTAGGGTTGGCGTTTCAGAATTAGGGATTAGGTGTTACGGTTATGGCTAGGAGTTAGGGTTAGAATGACGGTATAGGGCTTGTTCTCAGGGTGTCATGCATTAACGTTAAGATATCGGGTTAAAGTTAGGGTTACGGTGAGGTTTACCTGTTAAGGTGAGCAGTAGGATCAGGGTTATGTGTTATGTTCTGGGTTAGGCTTATGGTTGAATGGAGGGTTTATGCTTAGGGCACGGGCCCTGTATGCCCTAGGAGGCAAAGTTAGGTGTCTGTGATGGTCGCTGGGAACCCACTCTATCGTACGCAGTGTATGGGCCTCTGGGTTTTAGGCAGGACACTGGCAGAGAGTCCTTTCACGCATGGCATGGGAGGATTGCAGGCTTTCTAAACTCTAAGAAAGCAAGAAGTCTGAGAATTAGATTTAGGGTTAGGATTATGGTTAGGGTTAAGGATGAAGTTTAGTGTTAGGGTGAGGGCTTAGGGTTAGGGATTAGGGTTAGGGTTAAAGGTTACTCTTAGATTTAACAGTTACACTTTGGTTTAGGGTTGAGGTTTATGGTTAGGGTAAACATGAGGGGTTAGGTTTTGGTACAGGGTTAGGGTTAAGTGTTAGGTTTAGGGTTGAAGATTAGGATTAGGGTTAGGATTAAAGGTTAGCATGAGAGTTAACGCTTAGGGTTAAGTTTAAGAGTTAGCGTTAGCGTTAGGGTTAGGGTTAGTTTTAGGGTTCGAGTTATGTGCCATGGTTTGTGTTAGAGGTTAGGATTAGGTTTACTGTTCATGGTTAGGGTTACGTTTAGGGGTAGCATTAGGGTTAGAGTTAGGGTTAGGGTTAAGGGATAGGATTAGGGTTAAGTGTTGAGCTTAGGGTTAGGGTTTAGTGTTAGGGTTATCCTTAAGGATTAGGGTTAGGGTCAGGGTTAAATGTTTGGGTGCGGGTAATGGTTAGGGTCTGGGTTAAGGTTTATAGATAGGGTTAGTGTTAAGGGTTACGGGTAGGTTTAGGGTTCAGGGTTTAGAGTTAGCATTAGGGCTTAAGGTTAGGATTTGGTGGTAGGTTAGATTTAGGCTTAGATCTAGGCGTTAGAGTAAGGGTTAAGAGATAGGGTTAGGTTTAATGCTTAGGATTAGGGTTAGGGTTTGGGGTTAAGTGTGAGGGGTTAGGTTTAAGGATCAAAGGTTAGGGTTATTTTTAGCTGTAGTGTTAGGTTTAGGGATAAGGGATAAGATTGGCGTAAGGGTTTTTCTTACTGTTGGGTTAAGGGTCAGGCTTAGATTAAAGGTTAAGGTTAGGGTCAGTGTTAAGGGTTAGGGTGAGGGTTAACGGTTAGGGTAAAGGTTAAGCGTTAGGGTTAGGGATTAGCGATTAGGGTTTTTGGTAAGTGTTAGGGTTAGGAGTTCGTGTTTTATGAAGGGGTATGGTTAGAATTAGGATTGGGGTTAGTGTTAGGGTTAGGTTTTGGGGTTAGGGTTAGGGTAAAAGGATAGGATTAGGGTTAAGGGTTGGGATCAGGTTTAGGGGTAAAGTTTAGTGTTCTGGTTAATGTTTAGTGTTATGGTCCAGTTTAAGTGTTAGGGTGAGGGTTAACGGTTAGGATTAGGCTTAGAGGTTGGGGATATAGTGAGGGTTCAGTGTTAGGGTTAGGTTTAGGGTTCAGGGTTAGGGTTAGCTTTAGGTGTTATGGTTAGGGTTAGGTGTTAGGTTAGTGTCAGGGTTCGGTCTAGTCGTGAGGGTAAGCTTTAGGGTTTGCTTTAAGTGCTAGGGTTAGGTTTAATGTTTAGGATTAGGATTAGGGTTAAGGGTTAGGGTAAGGCTTAGGGGTTAGGGTGAAGGCTTAGGGTTTTTGTTAGGCATAGAGTTGGGGTTAGAAGTAAGGGTTACAGTCAGTGTTAGGGTTGTAGGTAGGGTTACGGTTAGGGTTAGCAGTTTAGAATTAGGGTTAGGGATTAGGTGTTACAGTTATTACTAGGAGATAGGGTTAGAATTATGGGATAGGGGTTGTTCTCAGGGAATGGGTTATGCATTAACGTTAGGATAAGAGGTTAAAGTTAGGCTCACGGTGAGGTTTACGTGTTAAGGGGAGAAATAGGAACAGGGTTGGGTGTTATGTTCAGGGTTAGGGTTATCTGTTAAAGGTATTGTTTATGCTTAGCGCACGGGCCCTGTCTGCATTAGGCAGGCGGGGGGAGTTTAGGGGGCTGGGATTGTACCCGGGAACCCACTCTATCATACTCTGGGTATGGGCCTGTGGGTTTCATGCAGGACACAGTGGTAGAGCCTCCTTTCACGCATGGCATGTGAGGATTGCAGGCTTTCTAAACTCTAAGAAAGGAAGAAGTCTTATAATTTGATTTTAGGGTTAGGTTTATGGATAGGGTTAAGGATAAATTTTAGTGTTAGTGTGAGGGCTTAGGGTTAGGGATTAGGGTTAGGGTTAAAGGTTACTCTTAGATTTAACGGTTACACTTTGGTTTCGGGTTGAGGTTTACGGTTAGGGTTAAGATGAGGGGTTAGAGTGTGGTACAGGGTTAGGGTTAAGTGTTAGGTTTAGGGTTGAAGATTAGGATTAGGGTTAGGATTAAAGGTTAGCATGAGAGTGAACGCTTAGTGTTAAGGTTAAGAGTTAGGGTTTAGGGCCGGGCGCGGTGGCTCACGCCTGTAATCCTACCACTCTGGGAGGCCGAGGTGGGTGGATCGTTTGAGCTCAGGAGTTCAAGACCAGCCTGAGCAAGAGCGAGACCCCATCTGTACTAAAAATAGAAAGAAATTATATGGACAGCTAAAAATATATATAGAAAAAAAATTAGCCGGGCATGGTGGCGCATGCCTGTAGTCCCAGCTGCTCGGGAGGCTGAGACAGGAGGATTCCTTGAGCTCAGGAGTCTGAGGTTGCTGTGAGCTAGGCTGATGCCACGGCACTCACTCTATCTTGGGCAACAGAGTGAGACTCTCTCAAAAAAAAAAAAAAAAAAAAAAAAAAAAAAGATTTAGGGTTTAGGGTTATGGTTAGGGTTAGGGTTAGTTTTAGGGTTAGAGTTATGTGCTATGGTTTATGTTAGAGGTTAGGGTTAGGTTTACTGTTCACGGTTAGGGTTGGGTTTAGGGGTTAGCATTAGGGTTAGGGATTAGGTTTAGGGTAAGGGTCTAGAGTTCATGTTGGGCTTTAGGCTCGGGGCTTAGGTTCAGGGTCAGGGGTTAGCGTTGGTGGTAGGGCTTAGCTTTAGCGGTCAGTTTAAGGGCACAGGACCTGGTTAATCTACAGTGAGAGGGGTGCGGTCGGAGTCACCATGAAAGCACAACATCATTCCCTGGGCCTTGGGAGAGGACCTCCATGCAGGACTCAGGCGGAGCCTCATCTCACACATGGCATGGCTGTATTGTAGGCTTGCTTCACTCTGGGAATGGAAGTAGTGTGAGAATTAGGGTTGGGGTTGGGGTTAGGGTTTTTCGTGTTAGGGGTTAGGTTTCGAGTCAGGGTTAGGTGCTAGGGATTAGTGGTTAGGGTTAGAGTTAGTGTTAGGGGTAAGGTGTTAAGTCTGGGTTAGGGGGCCAGGGTAAGGTTTAGGGTTGGAGTTAGCGTTAGGTTTAGGGGTTAGGGTTAAGGGATAGGGTTAGGATTCAGGGTGAGGGTTAGAGGGTTAACAGTTGGGGTTAGGCTTAGGGGTAAGGGTTAGGGTTAGGGTTAGGGTTAGGGTTAAGGGATAGGATTAGGGATAAGTGTTGGGCTTAGGGTTAGGGTTTAGTGTTAGGGTTAGCATTAAGGATTAGGGTTAGGGTCAGGGTTAAATGCTTGGGTGCGGGTAATGGTTAGGGTCAGCGTTAAGGTTCACGGATAGGGTTACTGTTAAGGGTTACAGGTAGGTTTAGGGTTCAGGGTTAGCGTTAGCATTAAGGCTTAAGGTTAGGATTAGGCGGTAGATTAGATTTAGGGTTAGATCTAGGCGTTAGGGTAAGGGCTAGGGTTAGGGTTAAGAGATAGGGTTAGGTTTAATGCTTAGGATTAGGGTTAGGGTTTGGGGTTAAAGTAAGTGTTAGGGGTTAGGTTTAAGGATCAAAGGTTAGGGTTATTTTTAGCTGTAGTGTTAGGGTTAGGGATAAGGGATCCCATTAGCATTAAGGGTCTTCCTTACTGTAGGGTTAAGGGTTAGGCTTAGAGTTAAAGGTTCAGGTTAGGGTCAGTGTTAAGAATTAGGGTGAGGGTTAACGGTTAGGGTAAAGGTTAAGCGTTAGGGTTAGGGATTAGTGATTAGGGTTTTTGGTTAGTGTTAGGGTTAGCGGTTAGGAGTTAGTGTTTTATGAAGGGGTATGGTTAGAATTAGGATTGGGATTAGAGTTAGGGTTAGGTATAGGGGTTAGGTTTAGGGGTTAGTTTTAGGGTAAAAGGATAGGATTAGGGTTATGGGTTGGGCTTAGTTTTAGGGTTAAAGTTTACTGCTAGGGTTAGGGATAGGGTTCACGGTTAGCTTTAGGGGTTCTGGTTAGTGTTAGGTGTTAGGTTAGTGTCAGGGTTAGGTCTAGTCGTGAGGGTAAGGTTTAGGGTTAGCTTAAGAGCCAGGGTTAGGTTTAATGGTTAGGATTAGCATTACAGTTAAGGGTTCGGGTAATGCGTAGTGGTTAGGGTGAAGGGTGAAGGGTTAGGGCTTTTGTTAGGCATAGCGTTGGGGTTAGAACTAAGGGTTCCTGTCAGTGTTAGGGTTGTAGGCAGCGTTACGGTTAGGGTTAGCGGTTGAGAATTAGGGTTAGGGATTAGGTGTTACATTTATGACTAGGAGATAGGGTTAGAATTATTGGATAGGCGATGTTCTCAGGGAATGGTTTATGTATTAACGTTACGATAAGAGGTTAAAATTAGGCTCACGGTGAGGTTTACGTGTTAAGGGGAGAAATAGGAACAGGGTTAGGTGCTATGTTCAGGGTTAGGGTTATCTGTTAAAGGTATTGTTTATGCTTAGCGCACGGGCCCTGTCTGCATGAAGCTGGGGGGAGGTTAGGGGGCTGGCATTGTCACGGGGAACCCGCTGTATCGGACTCTGGGTATGGGCCCGTGGTTTTCATGCAGGACACAGTGGTAGAGCCTCCTTTCCCACATGGCATGGGAGGATTGCAGGCTTTCTAAACTCTAAGAAAGCAAGAAGTCTGAGAATTAGATTTAGGGTTAGGATTATGTTTAGGGTTCAGGATGAAGTGTAGTGTTATGGTGACGGGATAGGGTTACAGATTAGGGTTACGGTTTAAGGTTACTCTTAGGTTTAACAATTACAGTTTGTTTTAGTGTTGAGGTTTGCAGATAGGGTTAAGATGAGGGGTTAGGGTTTGGTACATGGTTAGGGTTGTGTTAGGTTTAGGGTTGAAGATTAGGATTAGGGTTGGGATTAAAGGTTAGCATGAGAGTTAACGGTTAAGGTTAAGGTTAAGGGTTAGAGTTAGGGTTTAGGTTCAGGGTTAAGTGTTAGGGTTAGTTTTAGGGTTAGAGTTATGTGTTAGGGTTTGTGTTAGAGGTAGGGTTAGGTTCACTGTTCACGGTTAGGGTTACTTCTAGGGGTTAGCATTAGGGTTAGGGATTAGGTTTAGTGTAAGTGTTTGGAGTTAGTGTTGGGCTTTAGGCTCGGGGCTTAGGTTCAGGGTCAGGGGTTAGGGTTGGTGGTAGGGCTTAGCTTTAGTGGTCAGTTTAAGGGCACAGGACCTGGTTAATCTACGGTGAGAGGGGTGTGGTGGGAGTCACCACGAAAGCACAACATCATTCCCTGGGCCTTGGTAGAGGACCTACATGCAGGACTCAGGCGGAGCCTCATCTCACACATGGCATGGCTGTATTGTAGGCTTGCTTTACTCTGGAAATGGAATTAGTGTGAGAATTAGGGATAGGTTTGGGGTCAGGGGTTTCGAGTTAGGGATTAGGTTTCGAGTCAGGGTCAGGTGCTAGGGATTAGTGGTTAGGGTTAGAGTTAGTGTTAGGGGTTAAGTGTTAAGTCTGGGTTCGGGGGCCAGGATTAGGTTTAGGGTTGGGATTAGCGTTAGGGTTAGGTGTTAGGGTTAAAGTTTAGGCTTAGAGTCAGGGTTAAGTGTTAGGGTGAGGCTTAACATTTAGGGTTAAGGTTAGGGGGTTATGGATAGGGTTAGGGTTAAGTGTTAGTTTTATAGTTCAGGTTTAAGGTTAGGATCAGGGGTTAGGGTTAGTGTTAACTGTAGGTCAGTGTTGGGGTTAGATCTCTAGGCATTAAGGTATAGGTTAGGGGTAGAGTTAAGTAGGGTTATGTTTAATGGTTAGGATTGGGATTAGCGTGAAGGGTTAGGGTTAAGGTTTAGGGGTTATGACTAAGTATCAATGGTTAGGGTTACTTTTAGGTGTAGGGTTAGGGTAAGTGTTTAGGGTTAGTGTTAGCGTTGTTGGTAGGATTAAGGTTAGGGTTGGCGTTTCAGAATTAGGGATTAGGTGTTACGGTTATGGCTAGGAGTTAGGGTTAGAATTACGCTATAGGGCTTGTTCTCAGGGTGTCATGCATTATCGTTAATATAAGGGGTTAAATTTAGGGTTACGGTGAGGTTTACGTGTTAAGGTGGACAGTAGGATCAGGGTCAGGTGTTATGTTTCGGGTTAGGGTTATGGGTGAGGGGTAGGGTTTGTGCTTAGGGCACAGGCCCTGTATGCACTAGGAGGCGAAGTTAGGGGTCTGTGATGGTCGCTGGGAACCCACTCTATCGTACGCAGTGTATGGGCCTCTGGGTTTCATGCAGGACACTGTGGCAGAGCGGGCTTTCATGCATGGCTTAGTAGGATTGTAGGCTTTCAAAACTCTGAGAAAGCAAGAAGTCTGAGAGTTAGATTTAGAGTTAGTATTATGGTACGGTTTAGGGATGAGGATTAGTGATAGGGTGAGGGCTTAGGGTTAGGGATTAGGGTTAGGGTTAGGGTTGTTGGTAGGGTGAAGGTTAGGGTTGGCATTTTAGAATTAAGGATGAAGTGTTACGGTTATGGCTAGGGGTTAGGATTAGAATTATGGGATAGGGCTCCTTCTCAGTGTGTTATGCATTAACGTTAAGATAAGGGGATAAGTTAGGGTTACGGGGAGGTTTATGTTTTAAGGTGAGCAATAGGATCAGGGTCAGGTGCTATGTTCAGGGTGAGGGTTATCTGTTAGGGGTAGTGTTTATATTTAGCGTACAGGCTCTGTCTGCACTGGGCGGGGGGCTGGGGTTACGGGGATGGGATTTCCCCGGGAACCCACTCTATCATACGCTAGGTATGGGCTCCTGGTTTCATGCAAGAGAGAGCTGCAGAGCCCCCTTTTACTCATGGCATGGGAGGATTTTAGGCTTTCTAAACTCTAAGAAAGCAAGAAGTCCGAGAATTAGATTTAGGGGTAGGATTATGATAATGTTTAGGGTTAGGGTTAGTGTTAAGGTGGGGTCTTAGGGTTAAGGGTTAGCGTTAGAGGTTAGTGTTAGGTTTAACAGTTACAGTTAGGTTTATGGTTAAGTTTGAGGGTTAGGGTTAAGGTTTGGGTTTAGCGTTTGACACAGGGTTAGGCTTCAGTGTTAGCTTTATGGTTAAAGATTAGGATTAGGGTTAGTGTGAGGGTTAATGGTAAGGGTCAAGATTAAGGGTTAGGGTTGGGGTTAGGGTTAGGTTTAGGGTTAGGGGTTAGGGTTAGGCTTAGGGTTAAGGGATAGGATTAGGGTTAAGTGTTGGGCTTATGGTTAGGGTTAAAGTTTAGTGTTAGGGTTAATGTTTAGTGTTATGGTCCAGTTTAAGTGTTAGGGTGAGGGTTAACAGTTAGGATTAGGCTTAGGTGTTAGGGATATAGTGAAGGATCAGTATTAGGGTTAGGTTTAGGGTTCAGGGTTAGGGTTAGCTTTAGGGGTTATGGCTAGTGTTAGGTGTTAGGTTAGTGTCAGGGTTAGGTCTAGTCGTGAGGGTAAGGTTTAGGGTTAGCTTTAAGAGCTAGGGTTAGGTTTAATGGTTAGGATTAGGATTACGGTTAAGGGTTAGGGTAATGCGTAGGGATTAGGGTGACGGTGCAGGGTTAGGGCTTTTGTTAGGCATAGCGTTGGGGTTAGAAGTAAGGGTTCCTGTCAGTGTTAGGGTTGTAGGCAGCGTTACGGTTAGGCTTAGCGGTTGAGAATTAGGGTTAGGGATTAGGTGTCACAGTTATGACTAGGAGATAGGGTTAGAATTATTGGATAGGGGATGTTCTCAGGAAATGGGTTATGCATTAACGTTAGGATAAGAGGTTAAAGTTAGGCTCACGGTGAGGTTTACGTGTTAAGGGGAGAAATAGGAACAGGGTTAGGTGCTATGTTCAGGGTTAGGGTTATCTGTTAAAGGTATTGTTTATGCTTAGCGCACGGGCCCTGTCTACATTAAGCTGGGGCGAGGTTAGGGGGCTGGGATTGTCACCGGGAACCCACTGTATCAGACTCTGTGTATGGGCCCGTGGTTTTCATGCAGGACACAGTGGTAGAGCCTCCTTTCCCACATGGCATGGGAGGATTGCAGGCTTTCTAAACTCTAAGAAAGCAAGAAGTCTGAGAATTAGATTTAGGGTTAGGATTATGGTTAGGGTTCAGGATGAAGTGTAGTGTTATGGTGAGGGGATAGGGTTACAGATTAGGGTTACGGTTTAAGGTTACTGTTAGGTTTAACGGTTACAGTTCGTTTTAGGGTTGAGGTTTGTGGATAGGGTTAAGATGAGGGGTTAGGGTTTGGTACAGGGTTAGGGTTGTGTTAGGTTTAGGGTTGAAGATTAGGATTAGGGTTAGGATTAAAGGTTAGCATGAGAGTTAACGGTTAAGGTTAAGGTTAAGGGATAGGGTTAGGGTTTAGGTTCAGGGTTAAGGGTTAGGGTTAGTTTTAGGGTTAGAGTTATGTGTTAGGATTTGTGTTAGAGGTTAGGGTTAGGTTTACTGTTCACGGTTAGGGTTACGTTTAGGGTTTAGCATTAGGGATAGGGATTAGGTTTAGGGTAAGTGTTTGGAGTTAGTGTTGGGCTTTAGGCTCGGGGCTTAGTTTCAGGGTCAGGGGTTAAGGTTGGTGGTAGGGCTTAGATTTAGCGGTCAGTTTAAGGGCACTGGACCTGGTTAATCTACGGTGAGAGGGGTGTGGTGGGAGTCACCACGAAAGCACAACATCATTCCCTGGGCCTTGGGACAAAACCTACATGCAGGACTCAGGCGGAGCCTCATCTCACACATGGCATGGCTGTATTGTAGGCTTGCTTCACTCTGGGAATGGAAGTAGTGTGAGAATTAGGGTTAGGTTTGGGTTTAGGGGTTTCGAGTTAGGGGTTAGGTTTCGAGTCAGGGTCAGGTGCTAGGGATTAGTGGTTAGGGTTAGAGTTTGTGTTAGGGGTAAGGTGTTAAGTCTGGGTTAGGGGGCCAGGGTTAGGTTTAGGGTTGTGGTTAGCGTTAGGGTTAGGGGTTAGGGTTAAGGGATAGGGTTAGAGTCAGGGTTAATGTTAGGGTGAGGCTTAACAGTTAGGGTTAGGGTTAGGGGGTTAGGGATAGGGTTAGGGTTAAGGGTTATGTTTATGGTTCAGCTTTAAGTTAGGATTTGGGGTTAGGATTAGTGTTAACTGTAGGTCAGTGTTGGGGTTAGATATCTAGGCATTAGGGTAGAGGTTAGCGGTAGGGTTAAGTAGGGTTATGTTTAATGGTTAGGATTGGGATTAGCATGAAGGGTTAGGGTTAAGGTTTAGGGGTTATGACTAAGGATCAATGGTTAGGGTTATTTTTAGGCGTAGGGTTAGGGTAAGGGTTTAGGGTTAGGGTTAGGGTTGTTGGTAGGGTGAAGGTAGGGTTGGCATTTTAGAATTAGGGATGAGGTGTTAGGGTTATGGCTGGGGATTAGATTTAGAATTATGGGATAGGGCTTCTTCTCAGGGTGTTATACATTAATGTTAAGATAAGGGGATAAGTTAGGGTTTCGGAGAGGTTTATGTTTTAAGGTGAGCAATAGGTTCAGGGTCAGGTTTTATATTGAGGGTGAGGGTTATCTGTTAGGGATAGTGTTTATACTTAGCGTACGGTCCCTGTCTGCACTGGGTGGGGGGCGGGGGTTAGAGGGATGGGATTGTCCCCGGGAATGCACTCTATCATACGCTGGGTATGGGCTCCTGGGTTTCATGCAGGACACAGTGGAAGAGCCCCCTTTTACTCATGGCATGGGAGGATTGTAGGCTTTCTTAACTCTGAGAAAGCAAGAAGTCTGAGAATTAGATTTAGGGGTAGGATTATGGTAATGTTTAGAGAGGAAGATTAGTGTTAGGGTAGCCTCTGAGGGTTAGGGGTTAGCGTTAAAGGTTAGTGTTATTTTTAATAGTTACAGTTACGTTTACGGTTAAGTTTCAGGGTTAGGGTTAAGGTTTGGTTTTAGCGTTTGGCACAGGGTTAGGCTTCAGTGTTAGGTTTATGGTTAAAGATTAGGATTAGGGTTAGGGTTAAGGGTTAGTGTGAGGGTTAATGGTAAGGGTCAAGATTAAGTGTTACGGTTGGGGTTAGGGTTAGGAATAAGGCTTCGTGTAACGTTTAGGGTTAGAGTTAAGTGTTATGGTTATGGCTAGAGGTTAGGGTTAGGTTTAGGGTTCATGGTTAGGGTTACATTTAGGGGTTCGGGTTACGGGTTAAGTTTAGGGTGAGTGTTTAGTGTTACTGTTGGGCGTTAGGATAAGGGCCGAGGTTTAGGGTTAGGATTTAGGTTTAGTGTTAGGGCTTAGATTTAGTGGTTAGTTTAAGGGCACATGCTCTGTTTAATCTATGGTGGGAAGGGTGCAGACTGGGTCGCCTCAACACCACACCATCGTACCTGGGCCTCGGGCCCAGACCTACATGCAGGACTCAGGCAGAGCCTCTTCTCATTTGTGGCATGGCTCTATTGTAGGCTTGGTCAACTCTGAGAACGGAGGAAGTGTGAGAATTAGGGTTATGGTTAGGGTTATGTGTTTAGGGTTAGAGGTTAGGGTTTGAGTGAAGTTTAGCTGTTAGGAATTAGAAGTTAGGATTAGTGTGTCAGGGGTTAGGTGTTAGGTTTTTGTAAGGGGCTAGCGTTAGATTTAGGGTTAGGGTTAATGTTCGGGCGGGTTAGGGGTCAGCCTTAGGGTTAGGCTTACGAGATAGGATTAAGGTAAAGGGTGAAGGCTTAAGATTAGCAGTAAGGGTTAAGGTTAGGGTTAAGGGTTAGGGTTTCGGTCCAAGTTAAGGGTGAGAGTGAGGGTTAACATTTGCGATTAGGGTAATGGTTTAGGGATAGTAATAGGTTTAAGGGATAGGGTTAGGGTTAGGTTTAGGGTTCGGGGTTAGGGTTAGCATTAGCGGTTAGGGTTAGGGTTAGGGGTTAGGGTTACAGTTAGGGTTAGGTCTAGGCATTATGGTAATGGTTCGTGTTAGGGTTAAGAATTAGGGTTAGGTTTAATTGTTAGGATTATGATCAGTGTAATGGTTAGGGTTAGGGTTAGCGGTTAGAGTTAGGGTTAGTGTTAGGGTTGTTTGTAGGGTGAAGGTAAAGTTTAACAGTTGAGAATTAAGGTTAGGGATTAGGTGTTACGGTTATGCTAGGAGTTAGGCTTAGAATTAAGGGATAGGGTTTGTTCTTAGGGTAAGTGTTATTCAATAACATTAGGATAGGGGGTTAAAGTTAGGGTTACAGTGAGGTTTACGTGTTAAGGTGAACAATAACATCAGGGTTAGGTGTTATGTTCAGGGTTAGGGTTATGGGTGAGGTGCAGGGTTTTTGCTTAGGGCATAGGCCCTGTCATCACTAGCAGGGGGAGTTAGGGGGCCGTGATTGTCCCCAGGAACCCACTCTATTGTACACAGAGTATGGGCTCCTGGGTTTCATGCAGGACACTGTGGTAGAGCCAGCTTTCACGCATGGCTTTGGAGAATTGTAGGCTTTTAAAACTCTGAGATAGCAAGAAGTCTGAGAATTAGATTTAGGGTTAGGATTATGGTTAGAGTTAGGAATGAAGATTAGTCAGGGAGAGGGCTTAGGGTTAGGGCTTAAGGTTCGAGTGAGGATTAGGGGTTAGGGAGTAGGTGTTGGGTTTAGTGATAGGGTTAGGGTTTAGGGGTTAGGGTTGGGTTAGGGGCTAGGGTTAGATTTATGGTGGGGTTATGGTTAGCATTAGGGGTTAGGGTTAGGGTTAAGGGATAGGATAAGGGTTAAGCGTTAAGGCTTAGGGTTAGCGTTAAGTGTTAGGTTTAGTTTTAAGGGTTAGGGTTACAGTTCGAGTTAAGGGTTAGTGTGGGGTTAACAGTTAGGGCTAGGCTTATGGCTTAAGGATAGAGTTAGGTTTAAGGCTTAGGATTAGGGTTCAGTGTTAGGGTTAGCATTAGGGATTAGGGTTAGGGTTAGGGGTTACGTTTACTCTTAGGGTTAGGTCTAGGCATTAGGGTACGTGCTAGTGTTAGGCTTAAGAGTTAGGGTTAGGTTTAATTGTTAGGATTAGGATCAAGGTTAAGGGTTAGGGTTAAGGTTAGGGGTTAGGGTTAAGTGTCAAGTGTTACGGTTATTTTTAGGTGTACGGTTAGGGTTAGCGGTTAGGGTTAGGGTTAGTGTTAGGGTTGTTTGTAGGGGTAAGGTAATGTTTAGCAGTTTTGAATTAGCCTTAGGGATTAGGTGTTATAATTGTGGCTAGGAGTTAGGGTTAGAATTAAGGGATAGGGGTTGTTCTTAGGGTAAGTCTTATGCATTAACGTTAGGATAACGGGTTCAAGTTAGAGTTATGGTGAGGTTGATGTGTTAAGGTGAGCAATAGTATCAGGGTGAGCTGTGATGTTCAGGGTTAGGGTTATGGGTGAGGGGTAGTGTTTATGCTTATATCACGAGCCCTCCCTGCTCTAGGAGGGGGCTTAGGGGGCTGGGATAGATGCCAGAAGCCATTCTATCATATGCTGGGTATGGGCCCCCTGGTTTCATGCCGGACACAGTGGCCGAGCCTTCTTCTACACATGGCATGGGAGGATTGTAGGCTTTGTAAACTCTGAGAAAGCAAGAAGTCTGAGAATTAAATTTAGGGCTAGGATTAGGGTTAGGGTTAGCAATATAGGTTACTGTTATGGTGAGGGCTTAGGGTTAGGGGTTTTGGTTAGGGTCAGGGTTAAAGGTTAGTGTTAGGTTTAACAGTTACAGTTAGGTTTAGGGTTAAGCTTTAAGGTTTACGGTTAGGGTTAAGATTAGGGGTTAGGTTTTGGTACAGGGTAAGGGTTAAGTGCTAGGTTTAGGGTTAAAGATTAGGATTAGGGTTAGGGTTAAGGTTTAGTGTGAGGGTTAACGGTTAGGGTTAAGGTTAAGTGTTAGGGTTATGGGTTAGGGTTAGGGTTAAGTGCTCATGTTAGGTTTAGGGTTAGAGTTAAGTGTTATGGTTAGGGTTAGGGGTTTGGGTTAGATTTAGGGTTCATGGTTAAGGTTACATTTAGGGGTTAGGTTTAGGGTAAGCGTTTAGTGTTAGTGTTGGGCATTAGGGTCAGGGCTTAGGTTTAGGGTTAGGGGTTAGGGTCAGTGTTTGGGCTTTGATTTAGCGGTTAGTTTAAGGGTACAGGACCTGTGTAATCTATGGTGAGAAGGGTGCAGAATGTTTCCATGCGACACCACACCATCGGATCCTGGGCCTTTGGCCCAGACCTACTTGCAGGACTCATGCAGAAACTCTACTCACGCATTGCATGGTTGTATTTTAAGCTTGGTTAACTCTGAGAATGGAAGTAGTGTGAGAAATAGGGTTATGGTTAGGGTTAAGGGTTTGGTGTTAGGGGTTAGGGTTCAAGTGAGGTTTAGTGGTTAGGGACTAGGATTTAGGGTTAGTGTTAGGGTTAGGGGTTAGGGGTTAGGGGTTTGGGGTTAGTTTTGCGTTAGGGGCTAGGGTTAGATTTATGGTTGGGGTTAGTGTTAGGGTTAGGATTAGGCATCAGGGTTAGTGTTAGGGTTAAAGGATAGGATTGGGGTTAAGTGTTAAGGATTAGGGTTTGTGTTAAGTGTTAGGGTTGGGGTTTAGGCTTAGGGTTACGGTTCGAGTTAAGCTCTAGGGTGAGGGTTAAAGATTAGGCTTAGGATTATTGGTTAGGGATAGAGTTATGTTTAAGGGTTAGGGATAGGGTTAGGTTTAGGGTTCAGTGTTAGGGTTAGCATTAGGGGTTAGGGTTAGGGGTTAGGCGTAGTGATGTATTAAGGGCTATGGTTAGAATTAGGATTGGGGTTAGTGTTAGGTTTAGGGTTAGGGGTTAGGTTTAGGGTTAAGGGATAGGATTATGGTTAAGGGTTGGGCGTAGGTTTAGGGTTAAAATTTAGTGTTAGGGTTAAGATTTAGTGTTAGGGTCCAGTTTAAGGGTTAGGGTGAGGGTTAACGGTTAGGGTTAGGGTTAGGGGTTAGGGATATAGTTAGTATTAAGTGTTAGGGTTAGGTTTAGGGTTCAGGGTTATGGTTAGCTTTAGGGGTTATGATTAGGGTTAGGTGTTAGGTTAGTGTCAGGGTTAGGTCTAGGCGTCAGGGTAAGGTTTAGGGTTAGGGTTAAGAGCTAAGTTTGGGTTTAGTGGTTAGGATTAGGATTAGGGTTAGGAGTTAGGGTAAAGGGTCAAGGGTTAGCATTATTTTTAGCCATAGCTTTGGCGTTAGGAGTAAGGGTTAGGTTCAGTGTTAGGGTAACAGTAGGTTACCGTAACAGTAACTACGTAGGGTAACAGTTAGTGTTAGTGGTTTAGAATTAGGGTTAGGGATTAGTTGTTACAGTTATGACTAGGAGATAGGGTTAGAATTATGGGATAGGGGTTGTTCTCAGGGTAAGTGTTATGCATTAACGTTAGGATAAGAGGTTAAAGTTCAGGTTACAGTGAGGTTTACATTCTAAGGTGAGCAATAGAATCAGGGTTAAACGTTATTTTCAGGGTTAGAGTTTTGGGTGAGGTGTAGAGTTTATGCTTAGGACACCGGCCTTGTCTGCATTAGGCGGGGGGCGGGAGTTAGGGGGCTGGGATTGTCACCAGGAACCCACTCTATCGTACTCTGGTTATGGGCCCCAGCGGTTCATTCAGGACACAGTGGAAGAGCCTCCTTTCACGCATGGAATGGGAGGATTGTAGGCTTTCTAAACTCTAAGAAAGCAAGAAGACTGAGAATTAGATTTAGGGTTAGGGTTAGGGTTCGGGTTAAGGATCAAGGTTAGTGTTAGGGTGAAGGCTTAGAGTTAGGGGTTACAGGTAGCGTTACAGGTTACTCTTAGTTTTAACCGTTACAGTTAGGTTCAGGGTTAAGGTTTACGGTTAGGTTTAAGGTTAGGGTTTAGGGTTTGGTACAGGATTAGGGTTAAATATTAGGTTTAGGGTTAAAGATTACGATTAAGGTTAGGTTTAAAGGTTAGTGTGAGGGTTAACAGTCAGGGTTAAAGTTAAGAGTTAGGGTTAGGGTTAGTGTTAGGATTAAGGGTTCATGTTAGGTTTAGGGTTAGAGTTAAGTGCTATGGTTAGCGCTCGAGGTTAGGGTTAGGTTTAGGGTTCACATTTAGGGTTATGTTTAGGGGTTAGCATTAGGGTTAGGGATTAGCTTTAGGGTAAGAGTTTAGAGTTAGTGTTGGGCTTTAGGCTCAGGGCTTAGGTTTAGGGTCAGAGGTTAGGGTTGATGTTAGGGCTTAGATTTAGCGGTTAGTTTAAGGGCACAGGACCTGTTTATTCTACAGTGAGAGGGGTTAGGGTTAGGGTTAGGGTTGGCGTAAGGGTTACGGTTAGATTTAACCTTGGGGTTAGTGTTAGGGTTAGGGGTTAAAAACACCTACAGCCAGCCCTAACCCGATTTCTCACACTTCTTCCATTCTCAGAGTTAACCAAGCCTACAATACAGCCATGTCATGCGTGAGAAGAGGCTCCACCTGAGCCCTGTATGTAGGTCTTGGCCCAAGGCCCAGCGTATGGTGGTGTCGTGTCGCAGCGACCCTGTGCACCACTCTCACCATAGATTAAACAGGTCCTGTGCCCTTAAACTAACCGCTAAATCTCAGCCCGAACACTAATCCTAACCCCTAACCCGAAAAGTTATCCTTAACCCTAACTGTTAACACTCAAACTAACCCTTAACTCTAACCCTAGTCATGATCTTTAACCCTAACCCTAACACTTAACCCTAACCCTGTACCAAACCGTAACCCCTAAGCTTAACCCTAACCCTAAACCTAAACCCTAAGTCTAACTGTAACTGTTAAACCTAACAGTAACTTTTAACCCTATAACTAACCCTATCCCCTTACCCGAAGCCCTCACCCTAAGATTAAACTTCATCCCTAACCATAACGATAATCCTAACCCTAAATCTAATTCTCAGACTTCTTACTTTCTTAGAGATTGGAAAGCTTACAATCCTCCTTTACCATGCGTGAAATCAGGCTCTGCCAGAGTGTCCTACAAGAAACCCATGGGCCCATACCCTGCATACGATAGAGTGGGTTTCTGGTGACAATCGCATCCCCCTCAATCCCACTCCTAGGGCAGACAGGGCCCATACCCTAAGCAAAACCCTACCCCTCACTCATAATTCTAACCCTGATCCTATTGCTCACCTTAACACATAAACCTCACGGTAAACCTAACTTTAACCACTTATTCTAACGTTAATGCATAACACTTATGCTAAGAACAACCCCTATCACTTAATACTAACCCAAACTCCTAGCCATAACAGTAACCCCTAATCCCTAACCCTAATTCTAACCACTAAACATTACCTTAACCCTACAAACAACCCTAATACTAACCCTAACCTTAAATGCTAACCCTAACCTTATCCCTAAACATAACCTTAAAAGTTTACCCTAAACCCTAACCCTATCCCCTAACCCTAAGCCTAACCCTTAATTCTGATCCTAATCCTAACAATTAAACCTAACCCTAACACTAACCCTTACCTTAATGCCGAGACCTAATCTTAGCAGTAAAACTACCTCTAACCCTAACCCTAGACCTTAATCCTAACACTATCCCTAACTTATAACCCTAACTGTTAACCCTCATCCTAACCCTTAACTCGGACCATAACCCTAACCCTTAACCCTAACCCATCCCTTAATGCTAACCCTAAGCCTTAACCCTTAACCCTAATCCTATCCCTTAACCCTAATCCTAACCCCTAACCCTAACCCTACCCCAACCCTAAATCTAACCCTAGTCCCTAACCCAACCCTAACCGTTAACCCCTAATGCTAACATTAACCCTAACCCCTAATCCCTAACCCCTAACCCTCACTCGAACACTAACCCCTAACCCCAAACACCTAACCCTAATCATAACCATAATTCTCACACTTCCTCCATTCTCAGAGTTAGCCAAGCCTACAATAAAACCATGCCATGCGTGAGAAGAGGCTCTGCCTGAGACCTACATGTAGGTCTGGGCCCAAGGCCTAGGGTACGATGGTGTGGTGTGGCGATGACCCATTCCGCACACTTCTCACCATAGATTACACAGGTCCTGTGCCCTTAAAATAACCTCTAAATCTAAGCCCTAACACTAACTCTAACACTAACCCCTAACCCTAAACTTAAGCCCTGACCCTAACGCCCAACACTAACATTAAACCCTTACCCTATTCCTAACCCATAACCCTACTGCCTAAACGTAACCCTAACGATGAACCCTACCCCTAACCCTAACCCCAAACCCTAAGCCCTCACCCTAACACTAATCTTCATCCCTAAACCGTGCCGTAATCCTAACCCGAAATCTAATTCTCAGAGTTTTGAAAGCATACAATCCTACTAAGCCATGCTTGAAAGCCCGCTCTACCACAGTGTCCTGCATGAAACCCAGAGGCCCATACACTGCGTACTAAAGAATGGGTTCCCAGGGATCATCACAGATCCCTAACTTCGCCTCCTAGTGCATACAGGGCCCGTGCCCTAAGGATAAACCCTACCCTTCACCCATAACCCTAACCCAGAACATAACACCTAACCCTGATCCTACTGCTCACCTTAACAGGTAAAGCTCACCGTAACCCTAACTTTAAGCCCTTATCATAACGTTAATGCATGACACCCTGAGAACAAGACCTATACCGTAATTCTAACCCTAACTCCTAGCCATAACCATAACACCTAATCCCTAATTGTGAAACGCCAACCCTAACCTTAACCCTCCGAACAACACTAACAATAACCCTAACCCCTTACGCTAACCCTACACATAAAAATAACCCTAACCGTTGATCCTTTGTCATAACCCCTAACCTTAACCCTAACTCTTCACGCTAATCCCAATCCTAACCATTAAACATAACCCTAACAATTAACCCTAACCCTAACCTTTACCCTAATGCCTAGAGATCTAAACCCAACACTGACCTACAGTTAACACTAACGCTAACCCCCTAATGCTAACCTTAAACCTGAACCATAGCCTTGACCCTTAACCCTAAACCTATCCCTAACCCCCTAACCCTAACTGTTAACCCTGACCCTAACCCTTAACCCTGACCCTAACCCTAAACCTGAACCCTAACCCTAAGCCTAACCCTTAATCCTAACCCTATCCCTTAACCCTAACGCCTAACCCTAACGCTAACTCCAAACCTAAATCTTACCCTGGCCCCCTAACCAGACTTAACACATAACTCGTAACACTAACTCTAACCCTAATCACTAATCCCTACCACTTAACCCTGACTCGAAACCGAACCCCTAACTCGAAACCCCTAACCCCAACCCTAACCCTAATTCTCACACTACTTCCATTCCCAGAGTGAAGCAAGCCTACAATACAGCCATGCCATGTGTGAGATGAGGCTCCTCCTGAGTCCTGCATGTAGGTCTTGTCCCAGGGCCCAGGGAATGATGTTGTGCTTTCGTGGTGACTCCGACCGCACCCCTCTCACCGTAGATTAACCAGGTCCTGTGCCCTTAAACTGACCGCTAAATCTAAGCCCTACCACCAACCCTAACCCCTGACCCTGAACCTAAGCTGTGAGCCTAAAGCCCAACACTAACTCTAAACCCTTACCCTAAACCTAATCCCTAACCCTAATGCTAACCCCTAAACGTAACCCTAACCCTGAACAGTAAACCTAACCCTAACCTCTAACACAAACCATAACATATAACTCTAACCCTAAAACTAAACCTAACCCTTAACCCTAAACCTAAACCCTAACCCTAACTCTTAACCTTAACCCTAACCGTTAACTCTCACACTAACCTTTAATCCTAACCCTAATCCTAATCTTCAACCCTAAACCTAACATTTAACCCTAACCCTGTACCTAACCCTAACCCTATACCAAACACTAACCCCTCATATTAACCCTAACTGTAAACCTCAACCCTAAACTGAACTGTAACCATTAAACCTAAGAGTAACCTTTAACCCTAACCCTAATCCCTAACCCTAAGCCCTCACCCTAGCACTAAACTTCATCCTTAACCCTAACCATAATCCTAACCCTAAATCTAATTCTCAGACTTCTTGCTTTCTTAGAGTTTAGAAAGCCTGCAATCCTCCCATGCCATGCGTGAAAGGAGGCTCTACCGCTGTGTTCTGCATGAAACCCACGGGCCCATAACCAGAGAACGATACAGTGGGATCCTGGTGACAATCCCAGCCCCCTAACCTCCCCCCGCCCTTTCCTAAGGCAGACATAGCCCGTGCGCTAAGCATAAACAATACATGTAACAGATATCCCTCACCCTGAACATAACACCTAACCCTGTTCCTATTTCTCCCCTTAACATGTAAAACTGACCATGAGCCTAACTTTAACCTCTTATCCTAACGTTAATGCATAACCCATTCCCTGAGAACAACCCCTATCCCATAATTCTAACCCTATCTCCTAGTCAAAACTGTAACACCTAATCCCTAACCCTAATTCTAAACCACTAACCCTAACCGGAACCCTGCCTACAACCCTAACACTGACAGTAACCCTTACTTCTAATCCCAACGCTATGCCTAACAGAAACACTTAACCCTTCACCCTAACCCCTAAGCCTTACCCTAACCCTTAAACCTAATCCTAATCTTAACCATTAAACCTAACCCTAGCTCTTAAAGCTAACCCTAAACCTTACCCTCACGACTAGACCCAACCCTGACAGTAACCTAACACCTAACCGTAACCCCTAAAGCTAACCCTAACCCTGAACCCTAAACCTAAACCTAACACTGAACCCTCACTATATCCCCAACCTCTAAGCCTAATCCTAACCGTTAACCCTCACCCTAACACTTACAGTGGACCATAACACTAAACATTAACCCTAATACTAAAATTTAACCCTAACCCTGAGCCCAACCCTTAACCCTAATCCTATCCTTTTACCCTAACCCTAACCCTAACACTAACCCCAATCCTAATTCTAACCATAACCTTTCATAAAACACTAACTCCTAACCCTAACACTTACCAAATACCCTAATCGCTAATCCCTAACACTAACGCTTAACCTTTACCGTAACCGTTAACACTCACCCTAACCCTTAACACTGACCCTAACCTTAACCTTTAATCTAAGCGTAACCCTTAACCCTAACAGTAAGGAAAACCCTTATGCCAATCTTATCCCTTATCCCTAACCTTAACACTACAGCTAAACATAACCCTAACCTTTGATACTTAAACCTTTTCCCTAACACTTACTTTTACCCCAAACCCTAACCCTAATCCTAAGCATTAAACCTAACCCTATCTCTTAATCCTTACTCTAATGCCTAGATCTAACCCTAAATGTAACCTACCACCTAATCCTAACCTTAAGCCCTAACGCTAATTCTAACCCTGAACCCTAAACCTACCCGTAACCCTTAACACTAACCCTATCCATAAACCTTAACCCTGACCCTAACCATTACTCGCACCCAAACATTTAACCCTGACCCTAACCCTAATCCTTAATGATAACCCTAACACTAAACACTAACCCTAAGCCCAACACTTAACCCTAATCCTATCCCTTAACCCTAAGCCTAACCCTAACACCTAACCCTAAACCTAAGCCTAACCCCAACCTGAACCATTAATCTTGACCCTTACCATTAATCCTCACACTAACACTAATCCTAATCTTTAACCATAAAGCTAACACTGAAGCCTACCCCTGTGCCAAACGCTAAACCCAAACCTTAACCCTAACCCTGAAACTTAACCATAAACCTAACTGTAACTGTTAAACCTAACACTAACTTTTAACCCCAACCCCTAACCTAAGACCCCACCCTGACACTAATCTTCATCCCTAAACATTACCATAATCCTACCCCTAAATCTAATTCTCAGACTTCTTGCTTTCTCAGAGTTTAGAAAGCCTACAATCCTCCCATGCCATGAGTAAAAGGGGGCTCTGCCACTGTGTCCTGCATGAAACCCAGGAGCCCATAACCAGCGTACGATAGAGTGGGTTCTCGGCGACAATCCCATCCCCCTAACCCCCGCCCCCCGCCCAGTGCAGACAGAGCCCGTACGCTAAGTATAAACACTACCCCTAACAGATAACCCTCACCCTGAACATAATACCTAGCCCTGATCCTATTGCTCAGCTTAAAACATAAACCTCTCCGTAACCCTAACTTAGCCCCTTAACTTAACGTGAATGCATAACACCTTGAGAAGAAGCCCTATCCTATAATTCTAATCCTAAACCATAGTCATAACCGTAATACCTCATCCCTAATTCTAAAACGTCAACCCTAACCTTCACCCTACCAACAACCCTAAACCTAACCCTAACCCCTAACCCTAAGCCCTCTCCCTAACACTAATCTTAATCCCTAAACCGTGCCATAATCCTAACCCAAAATCTAATTCTCAGACTCCTTGCTTTCTCAGAGTTTTGAAAGCCTACAATCCTACTAAGCCATGCATGAAAGCCGGCTCTGCCACAGTGTCCTGCATGAAACCCAGAGGCCCATACACTGCGTACGATAGAGTGGGTTCCCAGCGACCATCACAGATCCCTAACTTCGCCTCCTAGTGCATACAGGGCCCGTGCCCTAAGGATAAACCCTACCCCTCACCCATAACCCTAACCCAGAACATAACACCTAACCCTGATCCTACTGCTCACCTTAACAGGTAAAGCTCACCGTAACCCTAACTTTAACCCCTTATCTTAAGGTAAATGCATGTCACCCTAGAACAAGCCCTATACCGTAATTCTAACCCTAACTCCTAGCCATAACCATAACACCTAATCCCTAATTGTGAAACGCCAACCCTAACCTTAACGCTACGAACAACACTAACGCTAACCCTAACCGCTTATGCTAAACCTATGCCCAAAAATAACACTAACCGTTGATCCTTAGTCATAACCCCTAACCTTAACCCTAACCCTTAACCCTAATCCCAATCCTAACCATTAAACATAACCCTAACAATTAACCCTAACCCTAACCTTTACCCTAATGCCTAGAGATCTAACCCCAACACTGACCTACAGGTAACACTAACACTAACCCCCTAATGCTAACCTTAAACCTGAACCATACACCTGACCCTTAACCCTAAACCTATCCCTAATCCCGTAACCCTAACCCTAACTCTTCACCCTCACCCTAACCCTTAACCCTGACCCTAACCCTAAACCTGAACCCGAAACCTAAGCCTAACCCTTAACCCTAACCCTATCCCTTAACCCTAAACCCTAACCCTAACGCTAACTCCAAACCTAAAACTTACCATGGCCCCCTAAAGCAGACTTAACACTTAACCCGTAACACTAACTCTAACCCTAACCACTAATCCCTACCACCTAACCCTGAGTCAAAACCTAACCCCTAACTTGCAACCCCTAACCCCAACCCTAACCCTAATTCTCACACTACTTCCATTCCCAGAGTGAAGCAAGCCTAAAATACAGCCATGCCATGTGTGAGATGAGGCTCCGCCTGAGTCCTGCATGTAGGTCTTGTCCCAGGGCCCAGGGAATGATGTGCTTTGTGGTGACTCTGAACAGACCCCTCTCACCATAGATTAAACAGCTCCTGTGCCCTTAAACTGACCGCTAAATCTAAGCCCTACCACCAACTCTAACCCCTGACCCTGAACCTAAGCCCCGAGCCTAAAGACGAACACTAACTCTAAACCCTTACCCTAAACCTAATCCTTAACCCTAATGCTAACCCCTAAACGTAACCCTAACCCTGAACAGTAAACCAAACCCTAACCTCTAACACAAACCCTAACACATAACTCGAACCCTAAAGCTAACCCTAACCCTTAACCCTAAACCTAAACCCTAACACTAACTCTTAACCTTAACCCTAACCGTTAACTCTCACGCTAACCTTTAATCCTAACCCTAATCCTAATCTTCAACCCTAATTCTAACACTTAACCCTAACCCTGTACCTAACCCTAACCCTATACCAAACCCTAACCCCTCATCTTAACCCTAACCGTAAACCTCAACCCTAAACCGAACTGTAACTGTTAAACCTAAGAGTAACCTTTAACCCTAACCCTAATGACTAACCCTAAGCCCTCACCCTAACACTAAACTTCATCCTTAACCCTAACCATAATCCTAACCCTAAATCTAATTCTCAGACTTCTTGCTTTCTTAGAGTTTAGAAAGCCTGCAATCCTCCCATGCCATGCGTGAAAGGAGGCTCTACCACGGTGTCCTGCATGAAACCCACGGGCCCATACCCAGAGGACGATACAGTGGGATCCTGGTGACAATCCCAGCCCCCGAACCTCCTCCCCCGCCTAATGCAGACAGGGCCCGTGCGCTAAGCATGAACAATACCTGTAACAAATATCCCTCACCCTGAACATAACACCCAACCCTGTTCCTATTTCTCCGCTTAACACGTAAAACTGACCGTGAGCCTAACTTTAACCTCTTATCCTAACGTTAGTGCATAACCCATTCCCTGAGAACAACCCCTATCCACTAATTCTCACCCTATCTCCTATTCATCACTGTGACACCTAATCCCTAACCCTAATTCTAAACCGCTAACCCTAACCGTAACCCTGCCTACAACCCTAACACTGACAGTAACCCTTACTTCTAACCCCAACGCTATGCCTAACAAAAACCCTTAACCCTTCACCCTAACCCCTAAGACTTACCCTAACCTTTAACCTTAATCCTAATCCTAACCATTAAACCTAACCCTAGCTCTTAAAGCTAACCCTAAACCTTACCCTCACGACTAGACCTAACCCTGACACTAACCTAACACCTAACCCTAACCATAACCCCTAAAGCTAACCCTAACCCTGAACCCTAAACCTAACCTTAACACTGAACCCTCACTATATCCCCAACCTCTAAGCCTAATCCTAACCGTTAACCCTCACCCTAACACTTAAACTGGACCATAACACTAAACATTAACCCGAACACTAAACTTTAACCCTAAATCTGAGCCCAACCCTTAACCCTAATCCTATCCTTTTACCCTAAGCCTAACCCCTAAACCTAACCCTAACACTAACCCCAATCCTAATTCTAACCATACCCCTTCATAAAACACTAACTCCTAACCCTAACACTTACCAAAAACCCTAATCGCTAATCCCTAACACTAACGCTTAACCTTTACCGTAACCGTTAACCCTCACCATAACCCTTAACACTAAACTTAACCTTTAATCTAAGCGTGACCCTTAACCATAAAAGTAAGGAAAACCCTTACGCCAATCTTACCCCTTATCCCTAACCCTACAACTAAACATAACCCTAACCTTTGATCCTTAAACCTAACCCCTAACACTTACTTTAACCCCAAACCCTAACCCTAATCCTAAGCATTAAACCTAACCCTATCTCTTAACCCTTACTCTAACGCCTAGATCTAAACCTAAATGTAACCTACCACCTAATCCTAACCTTAAGCCCTAATGCTAACTCTAAAACTGAACCCTAAACCTACCCGTAACCCTTAACACTAACCCTATCCGTAAACCTTAACCCTGACCCTAACCATTACCCGCACCCAAACATTTAACCCTGACCCTAACCCTAATCCTTAACGATAACCCTAACACTAAACCCTAACCCTAAGCCCAACACTTAACCCTAATCCTATCCCTTAACCCTAAGCCTAACCCTAACCCCTAACCCTAAACCGAAGCCTAACCCCAACCTGAACCATTAATCTTGACCCTTACCATTAACCCTCACACTAACACTAATCCTAATCTTTAACCATAAAGCTAACATTGAAGTCTTCCCCTGTGCCAAACGCTAAACCCAAACATTAACCCTAACCCTGAAACTTAACCATAAACCTAACTGTAACTGTTAAACCTAACACTAACCTTTAACCCCAACCCCTAACCCAAGACACCACCCTGACACTAATCTTCATCCCTAAACATTACCATAATCCTACCCCTAAATCTAATTCTCAGACTTCTTGCTTTCTCAGAGTTTAGAAAGCCTACAATCCTCCCATGCCATGAGTAAAAGGGGGCTCTGCCACTGTGTCCTGCATGAAACCCAGGAGCCCATACCCAGCGTACGATAGAGTGGGTTCCCGGGGACAATTCCATCCCCCTAAACCCCGCCCACCTCCCAGTGCAGACAGGGCCCGTATGCTAAGTATAAACACTACCCCTAACAAATAACCCTCACCCTGAACATAACACCTAACCCTGATCCTACTGCTCACCTTAACAGGTAAAGCTCACCGTAACCCTAACTTTAACCCCTTATCTTAACGTTAATGCATGACACCCTGAGAACAAGCCCTATACCGCAATTCTAACCCTAACTCCTAGCTATAAACATAACACCTAATCCCTAATTCTGAAACGCCAACCCTAACCTTAACCCGACCAACAACACTAACACTAACTCTAACCCCTTACCCTAACCCTACGCCTAAAAATAACCCTAACCGTTGATCCTTAGTCATAACCCATAACCTTAACCTTAACCCTTAAGCCTAATCCCAATCCTAACCTTTAAACATAACCCTAACTCTTAACCCTAACCCTAACCTTTACCCTAATGCCTAGAGATCTAAACCCAACACTGATCTACAGTTACACAAACCCTACCCTCTAATGCTAACCTTAAACCTGAACCAAGCTCCTAACCCTTAACCCTAACCCTATCCCTAACCCCCTTACCCTAACTCTAACTGTTAACCCTCACCCTAACCCTCAACCCTGACCCTAAACTTAAACCTTAATCCTAACCATGCGTGAGATGAGCCTCTGCCTTTGTCCTGCGTGACAGTTGAAGCCCAACACCCAGGGTACGATGAAGTGGGGACCCAGCCTTGCTCCACACCCACAGTGCCCTGTACATTAGACAGGGCCCGTGCCCTAACACACACCGTTAAACGTAAGCCCTAACCCTATCTCTAAACCAAACCCTTAGTAAGCCCTGAATCTAACTCCTAACAGTAACCCTAATCCCTGACCCTTACTCTTGCCTCTCACCCTAAACCTAAACCCAACCACTAAACATAATCCTAATCTCTAACCCTAACAGTAATCCTAACCCTAATTCTAACCTAAAACCCTAACCCCTAAACCTAATCCTAGTCCCTAACACCTAACCTTACCCTAAACCCAATTCCAATTCTCAGACTTCTTCAATTCAAAAACTTAAAAAAGCCTACAATCCACCAATGCCGTGTCTGAGATGAGGGTCCGCCCCTATGTCCTGCATGACAGGCAGGCGCCAATGCCCAGGGTACTATGGAGTGGGGTCCGGGGGTCTGGAGGCTTGCTAAACTCCAGTTTGGAAGAATTGCTATAGTCATATATAG
Source organism: Eulemur rufifrons (assembly GCF_041146395.1). Classification (NCBI taxonomy): domain Eukaryota; kingdom Metazoa; phylum Chordata; class Mammalia; order Primates; family Lemuridae; genus Eulemur; species Eulemur rufifrons. Next base: position 2,736,967 of record NW_027182814.1, on the reverse strand, counting down.
GGATGCTTACATTTACTGATAGAAAGCAACTATTGGTGTGTGATTTGTAGGCTTGCCTTACTCTAGTTTGGATGAAGAAGCTGAATCATATATAGGAATATTAGCTTTGAGTTAGAGGAAGCATCTATGGGGGGTGCTTTTTTGGCTTGTTAAACTCTGGTTTGGAAGAAGTTCGAGAGTCTTATATAGGAACGATATCATTCATTCAGAGAAAGCAATTATAGGGAGTTGGTTTGTAGGCTTGCTAAGCTCTAGTTTGGAGGAAGGCGAGAGTCATATATAGGAACGCTTACATTCACATAAAGCGTCTACGGGGGGACGGTTTCTAGGCTTCCTAAACTCTAGCTTGGAAAAAGAGGACAGTTATGTATAGGAACTCTCGGCGGGGGATTTGTAGCATTGCTAAAATCTTAGATTGGAAAAGTTGCGAGAGTCATACATAGGAATGTTAACATTCACTCAATGAAAGCAACTATAAGGGGTGCTTTCCAGGCTGGCTACACTCTAATTTGGAAAAAGTGCGACAGTCATATATAGGAAGGCTTATATTCACTCAGACAAAGCAATTATGTGTAGGTGTATAGTAGGCATGCTAACTCTAGTTTGGAAAATTTCGAGAGCCATGTATAGGAAAGCTTACAGTAACTTAGAGAAAGCAACGAACGGGAGTGGAGTGTAGGCTTGCTAAACTCTAGTTTGTAGGAAGTGCCATAGTCCTATATAGGAACGCTTAAATTCGTTCAGAGAAAACAGCTGTCGGGGATTGGTTTGTAGACATAACTCAAGTTTGGAAGAAGTGCGAGAGACATATATAGGAATGTTTACATTGACTCAAAGAAAGCAACTATGGGGGAGTGTTATTTTGGCATGCCAGATGCTAGTTAGGAAGAAGTACAAGACTCATATATAGGAACGCTTACATTCACACACCGAGAGCAACTACGGAGTAGTGTCAGGTAGACATGTTAAAGTCTAGCTTGGGAGAAGTTCCAGAGTCCTATATAGGAAAGGTAACAGCCACTTTGAAAAAGCAAGTCTTGGCGGGTGGTTTGTAGGCCTGCAAAACCCTGTTTTGGTTGAAGTGTGAGAGTCATATATGAGAACGCTTACATTCCCTCAGAGAAAGCAACGATGGGGTTGTTTGTAGGCTTACTAAACTGCAGTTTGGAAGAAGCACGAGAATCACATATAGGAACACATACATTTTGACGCACTGAAAGTAACTATGGGGTGGTGTTTTATAGGCATGCTAAACTCTAGTTTGGACGAAGTTTGAGAATCACATATAAGAAAGCTTACAGTCACTTAGAGAAAGCAAATCTCTGGGTGTGGAAAGTAGGCCTGCTAAACTCTATTTTGGTTTAAGAGTGAGAGTCATATATGGGAAAGCTTACATTCCCTCAGAGAAAGCAACGACGACGTGGTGGTTTGTAGGCATACTAAACTCTAGTTTGGAAGAAGTGGGAGAATGATATATGGGAACGCTGACATTCACGTAGAGAAAGCAATTATGGGGTGGCGTTTTTGTAGCCATGCTAATCTCTAGTTTGGAAGAAGTTAAGAAGTAATATATAGGAAAGGTTACAGTCATAGAAACCAACTCTCGGGGGATGTTTTGTACACCTGCAAAACTCCAGTTTGGAAGAAGGGGGAGAGTCATATTGGGGACCGCGTGCATTCACTTAGAGAAATCAACGATGGGATTGTGATTTGTAGGCATAGTCAACTCTAGTTTGGAAGAAGTACGAGAATCGTATATAGGAACGCTTACCTTCACGCAGAGAAAGCAACTATGGAGTGATGTTTGTATGCCTACTAAAATATAGTTTGGAGGAAGTTCGAGAGTCATATCTGGGAAGCTTACAGTCACTTAGAGAAAGCAACTCTCGGGGGGTGTTTCGTAGGCCTGCTAAACTCTATTTTCAATGAAGTGTTAGAATAATATATGGGAACTCAGTGAAAGCAACGTCGTGGTTGTGGTTCCTAGGCATACTAACCTGTAATTTGGAAGAAGCAAGAGAATCACATGTAGAGCCGCTTACATTCCGGCACCAAAAACAACTATGGGGTGGTGTTTTGTAGGCTTGCAAAACTCTAGTTTGGACGAAGTTTGAGAGTCATATATAGGAAAGTTTACAGTCACGTAGAGAAAACAACTCTCTGGGTGTGGAATGTAGGCCTGCTAAACTCTATTTTGGTTGAAGTGTGAGAGTCATATATGGGAACGCTTACATTCACTCAGAGAAAACAACGTTTGGGTGGTGGTTTGTAGGGCATACTAAACTGTAGTTTGGAAGAAGTACGAGAGTCCTATATAGGAACACTTACATTCACGCAGAGAAAGCACTTATGGCGTCAGGTTTTGTAGGCATGCTAAACTGCAGTTTGGAAGAAGTTGGAGAACCTTATACAGGAATGATTACCATCACCTAGGGAAAGCAACTCTCGGGAGATTGTTTGTACACATGCTAAACTCTAATTTGGATGAAGTGTGAGAGTCAAACATGGGACCGCTTACATTCCCTCAGAGAAACAACATTGGGCTGGTTTTTGTAGGCATACTAAATAGTTTGGAAGAAGTACGAGAATGATATTTGGGAACGTTTACATTCACCCAGAGAAAGCAACTACGGGGTGGTGTTTTGTAAGCATGCTATAGTTTGGAAGAAGTTCTAAACCTGAACAGTCACTTAGAGAAAGCAACTCTTGGTGGGTGATTTTTAGGTCTGCTAAATTGTATTTTGAAAGAAGTACCAGAGTCATATATACTAATGCTTACATTCATGCAAAGAAAAAACTATGGGGTGATGTTTTGTGGGCATGTTAACCTGTAGTTTGGAAGAAGTTGGAGAGTCTTATTTAGGAAAGCTTACAGTCACCTAGAGAAAGCAACTCTCGGGAGATCCTTTCTTGGCCTGCTAAACTCTACTTTGCATCAATTGTGAGAGTCAAACATGGGAATGCTTTCATTCATTCAGAGAACGCAACGTTTGGGTGGTGGTTTGTAGGCATTCTAAACTGTATTTTGGAGGAAGTACGAGAGTCATATATATGAACGCTTACATTCAGGCAGAGAAAGCCACTCTGGGGTCGTATTTTGTTGGCATGCTAAACTGTGGTTTGGAAGAAGTTCGAGCGTCTTATATAGGAAAGATTACAGTGACACAGAGAAAACAACTCTCGGAAGTTCATTGGTAGGCCTGCTAAACTCTAATTTGGATGAAATGTGAGAACGCTTGCATTCATTCACTCAGAGAAAGAAACATTATCGTGATGGTTTGAAGGCATAATAACTGTAGTTGGGAAGAAGTAGGAGAGTCATATATATGAACGGTTACATTCACGCAGAGAAAGCAACTGTGGGGTGGCGCAGGTATGCATGTTAATCTGTAGTTTGGAGGAAGTGCGAGAGTCATATCTGGGGAAAATTACAGTCACTTAGAGAAAGGAACCATCTTGGGCTGGTTTGTAGATCTGCTAAATTCTATTTTGGAAACAGAGTGTGAGTCATATATGGGAACGCTTATGTTCACTCAGAGAAAGCAACCACGGTGTGGTGTTTTGTTGGCATGGTGTAGTTTGAAAGAAGTTGGAGATTCTTATATAGGAAAGTTTACAGTCACCTAGAGAAAGCAACTCACGGGGCGTGGTTTGTAGGCCTGCTAAACTCTAATTTAGATGAAGTGAGAGAGGCATATATATGAACGCTTATATTGATGCAGAGAAAGTAACTATGGGGTGGTGTTTTGTAGGCATGCTAAAACATAATTTGGAAGAAGTTCGAAAGCAGACAGTCACTTAGAGAAAGCAACTCTCGGCGGTTCAATTTTCGGTCTGCTAAATTGTATTTTGAAAGAAGTACCAGAGTCATATATACAAACGCTTACATTCATGCAGAGAAAGCAACTGTGGGGTGGTGTTTTCTAGGCATGCTAAACTCTAGTTTGGACGAAGTTTGAGAATCACATATAAGAAAGCTTAGAGTCACTTAGAGAAAGCAAATCTCTGGTGTGGAATGTAGGCGTGCTAAACTCTATTTTGGTTTCAGAGTGAGAGTCATATATGGGAAGGCTTACATTCACTCAGAGAAAGCTACGATGATATGGTGTTTTGTAGGCATACTAAACTCTAGTTTGGAAGAAGTAGGAGAATGATATATGGGAACACTTACATTCATGCAGAGAAAGCAATTATGGGGTGGATTTTTTGTAGCCATGCTAATCTCTATTTTGCAAGAAGTTAAAGAGTAATATATAGGAAAACGTACCGTCATTTATAGAAACCAACTTTCAGGGGATGATTTGTAGGCCTGTAAAACTCTACTTTGGAAGAAGGGGGAGAGTCATTTTGGGGACTGCGTACATTCACTCAGAGAAATCAACGATCAGGTTGTGGTTTGTAGGCATACTAAACTCTAGTTTGGAAGAAGTACGAGAATCATATATAGGAACGCTTACATTCATGCAGAGAAAGCAACTATGGAGTGATATTTGTATGCCTACTAAACTATAGTTTGGGGGATGTTCGACAGTCATATCTGGGATGCTTACAGTCATTTAGAGAAAGCAACTCTTGGGGGGGTGGTTCGTAGGCCTGCTAAACTCTATTTTCAATGAAGTGTTAAAATCATATACAGGAACGCTTACATTCACTCAGAGAAAGCAACGTTGGGGTGGCCGTTTTTGAGCATACTGAACTCTACTTTGGAAGAGGTACGAGAGACATATACAGGAACGCTTACATTAACACAGAGAAAGCAAATACCGGGTGCTGTAGTGCAGGCATGCTAAACTATAGATTGGAAGAAGTTCGAAAGCTGACAGTCATTTACAGAAAGCAACTCTTGGCGGGTGATTTTTAGGTCTGCTAAATTGTATTTTGAAAGACGTACCAGAGTCATATAGACAAACGCTTACATTCATGCAGAGAAAGAAACTATGGGGTGATGTGTTGTTGGCATGCTAAACTGCAGTTTGGAAGGAGTTCAAGAGTGTTATATAGGATAACTTAGAGTTACCTAGAGAAAGCAACACTCGGGACAGCTTTGCAAGCCTGTAAACACTAATTAGCAGCAATTGTGAGAGTCAAACATGGGAACGCTTACATTCACTCAGAGAACACAACGTTTGGGTGGTGATTTGTAGGCATCATAACTGTAGTTTGGAAGAAGTAGGAGAGTCATATATATGAACGGTTACATTCACGCAGAGAAAGCAACTGATGGGTGGCGTATGTACGCATGTTAATGTATACTTTGGAGGAAGTTCGGGAGTCTTATCTGGGGAAAATTGCAGTCACTTAGAGAAAGCAACCATCGGGGGCCGTTTTGTAGATCTGCTAAATTCTATTTTGGAAGAAGAGAGAAAGTCATATGTGGGAACGCTTATGTTCACTCAGAGAAATCAACGATGGGGCAGTGTTTCGTTGGCATGCTAAACTGTAGTTTGGAAGAAGTTCGCGAGTCTTATATAAGAAAGCTTACAGTCACCTAGAGAAAGTAACTCTCGGCAGATTGTTTCTAAGCATGCTAAACTCTAATTTGCATCAATTGTGAGAGTCAAACATGGGAACGCTTACATTCACTCAGAGAACGCAACGTTTGGGTGGTGGTTTGTAAGCATTCTAAACTGTATTTTGGAGGAAGTAGGAGAGTCATATATACGAATGCTTACATTCACGCAGAGAAAGCAACTCTGGGGTCGTATTTTGTTGGCATGCTAAACTGTGGTTTGGAAGAAGTTCAAGAGCCTTATATAGGAAAGATTACACTGACACAGAGAAAACAACTCTCTGTAGTTTGTTGGTAGGTCTGCTAAACTGTAATTTGGATGAAGTGTGAGAACGCTTGCATTCACTCAGAGAAAGAACTTTGTCGTGGTGGTTTGTAGGAATAACAACTGTAGTTCGAAGAAGTAGGAGAGTCATATATGAACGGTTACATTCACGCAGAGAAAGCAATTGTGGGGTGGTGTATGTAATCATCATAATCTGTAGTTTGGAGGAAGTTCGAGAGTCATATCTGGGGAAAATTAGAGTCACTTAGAGAAAGGAACCATCGGGGGTTGGTGTGTAGGTCTGCTAAATTCTATTTTGGAAAAAGAGTGAGAGTCATATATGGGAACGCTTATGTTCACCCAGAGAAATCAATGATGGGGCGCTGTATTGTTGGAATTCCAAACTGTAGTTTGGAAGAAGTTCGAGAGTCTTATATAGGAAAGTTTACAGTCACCTAGAGAAAGCAACTCACAGGAAGTGGTTTGTAGGCCGCTAAACTCTAATTTGGATGAAGTGAAAGAGGCATACATGGATACACTTCATTCACTCAGAGAAAGGTAAATTGTGGTGCCGGTTTTTAGGTATACTAAACTCCAGTTTGGAAGAAGTACGAGAGACATATATATGAACGCTTATATGGACGCAGAGAAAGCAACTATGGGGTGGTGTTTTGTTGGCATGCTAAAATATAGTTTGGAAGAAGTTCGAAAGCAGACAGTCAGAGAAAGCAACTCTTGGCGGTAGATTTTTAGGTCTGCTAAATTGTATTTTGAAAGAAGTACCAGTGTCATATATACAAACGCTTACATTCATGCAGAGAAAGCAACTGTGGGGTGGTGTTTTCTAGGCGTGCTAAACTCTAGTTTGGACGAAGTTTGAGAATCACATATAAGAAAGCTTAGAGTCTCTTAGGGAAAGCAAATTTCTGGTTGTGGAATGTAGACGTGCTAAATTCTATTTTGGTTTAAGATTGAGAGTCATATATGGAAAGGGTTACATTCACTCAGAGAAAGCCACGATGATGTGGTGGTTTGTAGGCATACTAAACTCTAGTTTGGAAGAAGTAGGAAAATGATATTTGGGAATGCTTACATTCATGCAGAGAAAGCAATTATGGGGTGGGTTTTTGTACCCATGCTAATCTCTAGTTTGGAAGAAGTTATATAGGAAAGCGTACAGTCATTTATAGAAACCAACTTTTGGGGGATGGACGGTAGGCCTGCAAAACTCTACTTTGGAAGAAGGGGGAGAGTCATATTGGGGACCACGTACATTGACTCAGAGAAATCAAGGATGGGCTTGTGTTTTGTAGGCATACTAAACTCTAGTTTGGAGGAAGTACGAGAATCATATATAGGAACGCTTACATTCATGCAGAGAAAGCAACTATGGAGTGATGTTTTTATGCCTACTAAACTATAGTTTGGAGGAAGTTTAGAATCTTATATAGCAAAGCTTACAGTCACCTAGAGAGAGCAACTCTCCGGAGATGGTTTCTAAGCCTGCTAATTTGCACCAACTGTTAAAGTCAAATATCAGAATGTTTACATCCACTCAGAACGCAAGGTTTGGATTGTAGTTTGTGGCCATAATAACTGTAGTTCGGAAGAAGTAGGAAAGTCATATATATGAACGGTTACATTCACGCAGAGAAAGCAACTATGGAGTGATGTTTGTATGCCTACTAAACTATAGTTTGGAGGATGTAACTCTCGGGGGGTGGTTCGTAGGCCTGCTAAACTCTATTTTCAATGAAGTGTTAAAATCATATACAGGAACGCTTACATTCACTCAGAGAAAGCAACGTTGGGGTGGCCGTTTTTGAGCATACTAAACTCTACTTTGGAAGAGGTACGAGAGACATAAATACGAACGCTTACATTAACACAGAGAAAGCAAATACGGGGTGCTGTAGTGCAGGCATGCTAAACTATAGATTGGAAGAAGTTCGAAAGCTGACAGTCACTTAGAGAAAGCAACTCTTGGCGGGTGATTTTTTCAGTCTGCTAAATTGTATTTTGAAAGACGTGTCAGAGTCTTATATACAAACGCTTACATTCATGCGTAGAAAGAAAATATGGGGTGATGTGTTGTGGGGATGCTAAACTGCAGTTTGGAAGGAGTTCGAGAGTGTTATTTGGATAGCTTACAGTCACCTAGAGAAAGCAACACTCAGGAGAGCTTTGCAAGCCTGCTAAACTCTAACTAGCAGCAATTGTGAGAGTCAAACATTGGAACGCTTACATTCACTCAGAGAACACAACGTTTGGGTGGTGGTTTGTAGGCATAATAACTGTAGTTCAGAAGAAGTAGGAGAGTCATATATATGAACGGTTACATTCACGCAGAGAAAGCAACTGTTGGGTGGCGTATGTATGCATGCTAATCTGTAGTTTGGAGGAAGTGCGAGAGTCATATCTGGGGAAAATTACAGTCACCTAGAGAAAGCAACTCTCGGGAGATTGTTTCTAAGCATGCTAAATTCTAATTTCCATCAATTGTGAGAGTCAAACATGGGAACGCTTACATTCACTCAGAGAACGCAACGTTTGGGTGGTGGTTTGTAAGCATTCTAAACTGTATTTTGGAGGAAGTAGGAGACTCATATATACGAATGCTTACATTCACGCAGAGAAAGCAACTCTGGGGTCGTATTTTGTTGGCATGCTAAACTGTGGTTTGGAAGAAGTTCGAGAGCCTTACATAAGAAAGATTACAGTGACACAGAGAAAAAGAACTCTCTGTAGTTTGTTGGTAGGTCTGCTAAACTGTAATTTGGATGAAGTGTGAGAATGCTTGCATTCACTCAGAGAAAGAACGTTGTCGTGATGGTTTGTAGGAATAAATGCTGTAGTTTAAAAGAAGGAGAGTCATATATGAACGGTTACATTCACGCAGAGAAATCAACTGTGGGGTGGCCTATGTAATCATCATAATCTATAGTTTGGAGAAAGTTCGAGAGTCATATGTGGGAAAAATTAGAGTCACGTAGAGAATTGGAACCATCGGGTGTTGTGTAGGTCTGCTAAATTCTATTTTGGAAGAAGAGTGAGAGTCATATATGGGAACGCTTATGTTCACTCAGAGAAATCAACGATGGGGCGCTGTATTGTTGGCATGCTAAACTGTAGTTTGGAAGAAGTTCAAGAGTCTTATATAGGAAAGTTTACAGTCACCTAGAGAATGCAACTCACAGGAGGTGGTTTGTGGGCCACTAAACTCTAATTTGGATGAAGTGAAAGAGGCATACATGGATACGCTTCATTCACTCAGAGAAAGGTAAATTGTGGTGCCGGTTTTTAGGTATACTAAACTCCAGTTTGGAAGAAGTACGAGAGTCATATATATGAACGCTTATATGGACGCAGAGAAAGCAACTATGGGGTGGTGTTTTGTAGGCATGCTAAAATATAATTTGGAAGAAGTTCGAAAGCTGACAGTGACTTAGAGTATGCAACTCTTGGCGGTTGATTTTGAGGTCTGCTAAATTGTATTTTGAAAGAAGTACCAGAGTCATATATAAAATCTCTTACATTTATGCTGAGAAAAACTATGTGGTGATGTTTTGTTGGCGTGCTGAAATGTAGTTTCGAAGAAGTTCGACAGTCTTTTATAGGAAACCTTACAGTCCCCTAGAGGAAGCAACTTTCGAGAGATAGTTTGTAAGCCTGCTAAACTCTACTTTGCATCATTTGGAACAGTCATACTTGGGAACGCTAACATTCTCTCAGAGAACTTAACTTTTGGGTGGTTGTTTGTAAGCATACTAAACGGTATTTTGGAAGTAGCAGAGTCATATATATGAGCGCTTACATTCACCCAGAGAGGGCCACTATGGGGTGGTGTTTTGTAGGCCTGCTAAAATATAATTTGGAAGAAGTTCGAAAGCTGACAGTGACTTAGAGAAGGCAACTCTCGGCGGTTGATTTAGAGGTCTGCTAAATTGTATTTTGAAAGAAGTACCAGAGTCATATATAAAATCGCTTATATTTATGCTGAGAAAGAAACTATGTGGTGATGTTTTGTTGGCGTGCTGAAATGTAGTTTTGAAGAAGTTCAACAGTCTTTTATAGGAAAGCTTACAGTCCCCCAGAGGAAGAAACTTTCGAGAGATAGTTTGTAAGCCTGCTAAACTCTACTTTGCATCATTTGGAACAGTCATACTTGGGAACGCTAACATTCTCTCAGAGAACGCAACGTTTGGTTGGTTGTTTGTAAGCATACTAAACTGTATTTTGGAAGAAGTAGCAGAGTCATATATACAAGTGCTTACATTCACGCAGAGAGGGCAACTATGGGGTGGTGTTTTGTAGGCATGCAAATCTCTAGTTGCGAAGAAGTTAAGAGTAATAGGAAAGCTTACAGTCTCATAGAGAAAGCAACCCTTGGGGGCTGGTTTGTAGTTCTGCTAAATTCTATTTTGGATGAAGTGTGAATCATAAACGGGAACGCTAACATTCACTCAGAGAAAGCAGGGTTGCGGTGGTGGATTTTAGTCACACTAAACTGGAGTTTGGAGGAAGTACGAGAATAAAAGAATGCTTACATTCACTCAGAAAAAGCAAAGTTGGGGAGGTGGTTTGTAGGTGTACTATACTTTGGAAGAAGTACGAGCGTGATGCATAGGAACGCTTACATTCACGCAAACTATGGGGTGGCCTTTTGTTGGCATGCTAAACTATGTTCCAAAGTCATATATAGGAAAGCTTATAGTGAGAGAAAGCAACTCTCAGGCGGTGTTTTGTAGGTCCGGTAAATTGCATTTTGAAAGCAGTCCGAGATTCATATAAGGGAAAGCCTATATCCACTCAGAGAAAGCAATGTTGGGCTGGTGGTTTGTAGGCATACTAAACTGTATTTTGGAACTCGTATGTATGACTCTCACACTTGATCCAAATTAGAGTTCACCAGGCCTATAAACCACATCCTGAAAGTTGCTTTCTCTAGGTGAATGTAAGCTTTCCTATATAAAACTCTCGAACTTCTTCCAAACTACAGTTTAGCAGGCCAACAATACACCACCGGATCGTTGCTTTCTCTGAGTGAACATAAGCATTCCCTTATATGAATCTCTTTTTCCAAAATAGAATTTAGCAGACCTACAAACCAGTCCCCGATGGTTGATTTAGCTATGTGACTGTAATTTTCCCTAGATATGACTCTCGAATTTCCTCCAAACTATAGATTAGCACGCGTACATACGGTACCCAACAGTTGCTTTCTCTGCGTGAATGTAACCGTTCATGTATATGACTTTCCTACTTTTTCCGAACTACAGTTATTATGGCCACAAACCACAACCCAAACGTTGCGTTCTGAGTGGATGTAAACCTTCCCATGTTTGACTTTAACAATCGGTGCAAATTAGTTTAGCAGGCTTAGAAACCATCTCCCGAGAGTTGCTTTCTCTAGGTGACTGTAAGCTTTCCTATATAAGACTCTCGAACTTCTTAGAAGTTTTGTGGGCAGTTTAGCATGCCCACAAAACATCACCCCATAGTTTCTTTCTCTGCATGAATGTAACCGTTTGTAACTATGATTCTGGTACTTACTTCAAAACACAATTTAGCAGACCTAAAAATCACACGCAGAGAGTTTCTTTCTCTAAGTGACAGCTTTCGAACTTCTTCCAAACTACAGTTTAGCATGCCTAAAAACACGAACCCATAGTGGCTTTCAGTGCCTGAATGTAAGCGGTTCTATATGTGATTCTTTTGCTTCTTCCAAATTACAGGTTAGTATACCTACAAACCACCACCCCAACGTTGCTTTCTCTGAGTGAATGTAAGCGTTCCTGTATATGATTCTAACACTTCATTGAAAATAGAGTTTAGCAGGCCTACGAACCACCCCCAGAGAGTTGCTTTCTCTAAATGACTGTAAGCTTCCCAGATATGACTCTCGAACATCCTCCAAACTATAGTTTAGTAGGCATACAAACATCACTCCATAGTTGCTTTCTCTGCATGAATGTAAGCGTTCCTATATATGATTCTCGTACTTCCTCCAAACTAGAGTTTAGTATGCCTACAAAACACAACCCCATCCTTGATTTCTCTGAGTCAATGTACGTGGTCCCCAATATGACTCTCCCCCTTCTTCCAAAGTAGAGTTTTGCAGGCCTACCATCCATCCCCCGTAAATTGGTTTCTATAAATGAGTGTACGCTTTCCTATATAACTTCTTCCAAACTAGAGATTAGCATGGGTGCAAAAAATCCACCGCATAATTGCTTTCTCTGCATGAATGTAAGCGTTCCCATATATCATTCTCGTACTTCTTCCAAACTAGAGTTTAGTATGCCTACAAACCACCACACCATCGTTGCTTTCTCTGAGTGAATGTAACCCTTTCCATATATGATGCTCAGTCTTAAACCACAATAGAGTTTAGCATGCCTACATTCCACAACCAGAGATTTGCTTTCTCTAAGTGACTCTAAGCTTTCTTATATGTGATTCTCAAACTTCATCCAAACTAGATTTTAGCATGCCTACAATACACCACCCCACAGATGCTTTCTCTGCATGAATGTAAGCGTTCTTTATATGACACTGGTACTTCTTTCAAAATACAATTTAGCAGACCTAAAAATCTACCGCCAAGAGTTGCTTTCTCTAAGTGACTGTCTGCTTTCGAACTTCTTCCAAATTATATATTAGAATGCCTACAAAACACCACCCCATAGTTGCTTTCTCTGCGTCCATATAAGCGTTCATATATATGACTCTCGTACTTCTTCCAAACTGGAGTTTAGTATACCTAAAAACCGCCACTCCAACTTACCTTTCTCTGAGTGAATGAAGCATATCCATGTATGCCTCTTTCACTTCATCCAAATTAGAGTTTAGGGGCCTACAAACCACCTCCTGTGAGTTGCTTTCTCTAGGTGACTGTAAACTTTCCTATATAAGACTCTCGAACTTCTTCCAAACTACAGTTTGGCATGCCAACAATACAGCGCCCCATCATTGATTTCTCTGAGTGAACATAAGCGTTCCCATATATGACTCTCACTCTTTTTCCAAAATAGAATTTAGCAGACCTACACACCAGCCCAAGATGGTTCCTTTCTCTAAGTGACTCTAATTTTCCCCATATATGACTCTCGAACTTCCTCCAAACTACAGATTATGATGATTACATACACCACCCCACAATTGCTTTCTCTGCGTGAATGTAACCGTTCATATATGACTCTCCTACTTTTTCGAACTACAGTTGTTATTCCTACAAACCACCACGACAAAGTTCTTTCTCTGAGTGAATGCAAGCGTTCTCACACTTCATCCAAATTACAGTTTAGCAGACCTACCAACAAACTACAGAGAGTTGTTTTCTCTGTGTCAGTGTAATCTTTCCTATATAAAGCTCTCGAACTTCTTCCAAACCACAGTTTAGCATGCCAACAAAATACGACCCCAGAGTTGCTTTCTCTGCGTGAATGTAAGCATTCGTATATATGACTCTCCTACTTCCTCCAAAATACAGTTTAGAATGCTTACAAACCACCACCCAAACGTTGCGTTCTCTGAGTGAATGTAAGCGTTCCCATGTTTGACTCTCACAATTGATGCAAATTAGAGTTTAGCATGCTTAGAAACAATCTGCCGAGAGTTACTTTCTCTAGGTGACTGTAAGCTTTCTTATATAAGACTCGCGAACTTCTTCCAAACTACAGTTTAGCATGCCAACGAAACACTGCCCCATCGTTGATTTCTCTGAGTGAACATAAGCGTTCCCACATATGACTTTCTCTCTTCTTCCAAAATAGAATTTAGCAGATCTACAAAACGGCCCCCGATGGTTGCTTTCTCTAAGTGACTGCAATTTTCCCCAGATAAGACTCCCGAACTTCCTCCAAAGTATACATTAACATGCGTACATACGCCACCCATCAGTTGCTTTCTCTGCGTGAATGTAACCGTTCATATATATGACTCTCCTACTTCTTCCAAACTACAGTTATGATGCCTACAAATCACCACCCAAACGTTGTGTTCTCTGAGTGAATGTAAGCGTTCCCATGTTTGACTCTCACAATTGCTGCTAATTAGTGTTTAGAGGCTTGCAAAGCTGTCCCGAGTGTTGCTTTCTCTAGGTGACTCTAAGTTATCCTATATAACACTCTCGAACTCCTTCCAAACTGCAGTTTAGCATGCCAACAACACATCACCCCATAGTTTCTTTCTCTGCATGAATGTAAGCGTTTGTCTATATGACTCTGGTACGTCTTTCAAAATACAATTTAGCAGACCTAAAAATTACCCGCCAAGAGTTGCTTTCTGTAAATGACTGTCAGCTTTCGAACTTCTTCCAATCTATAGTTTAGCATGCCTGCACTACAGCACCCCATATTTGCTTTCTCTGTGTTAATGTAAGCGTTCCTGTATATGTCTCTCGTACCTCTTCCAAAGTAGAGTTCAGTATGCTCAAAAACGGCCACCCCAACGTTGCTTTCTCTGAGTGAATGTAAGCGTTCCTGTATATGATTCGAACACTTCATTGAAAATAGAGTTTAGCAGGCCTACGAACCACCCCCCCAAGAGTTGCTTTCTCTAAATGACTGTAAACTTCCCAGATATGACTCTCGAACATCCCCCAAACTATAGTTTAGTAGGCATACAAACATCACTCCATAGTTGCTTTCTCTGCATGAATGTAAGCGTTCCTATATATGATTCTCGTACTTCTTCCAAACTAGAGTTTAGTATGCCTACAAACCACAACCCCATCGTTGATTTCTCTGAGTGAATGTACGCAATCCCCAATATGACTCTCCCCCTTCTTCCAAAGTAGAGTTTTGCAGGCCTACAAACCATCCCCCGAAAGTTGGTTTCTATAAATGACGGTACGTTTTCCTATATATTACTCTTTAACTTCTTGCAAAATAGAGATTAGCATGGCTACAAAAAATCCACCCCATAATTGCTTTCTCTGCATGAATGTAAGTGTTCCCATATATCATTCTCCTACTTCTTCCAAACTAGAGTTTAGTATGCCTACAAACCACCACATCATCGTAGCTTTCTCTGAGTGAATGTAAGCCTTCCCATATATGACTCTCACTCTGAAACCAAAATAGAGTTTAGCACGCCTACATTCCACACCAGAGATTTGCTTTCTCTAAGTGACTCTAAGCTTTCTTATATGTGATTCTCAAACTTCGTCCAAACTAGAGTTTAGCATGCCTAGAAAACACCACCCCACAGTTGCTTTCTCTGCATGAATGTAAGCGTTTGTATATATGACTCTGGTACTTCTTTCAAAATACAATTTAGCAGACCGAAAAATGAACCGCCGAGCATTGCTTTCTCTAAGTGACTGTCTGCTTTCGAACTTCTTCCAAATTATGTTTTAGCATGCCTACAAAACACCACCCCATAGTAACTTTCTCTGCATCAATATAAGCGTTCATATATATGCCTCTCTCACTTCATCTAAATTAGAGTTTAGCAGGCCTACAAACCACGCCCCGTGAGTTGCTTTCTCTAGGTGACTGTAAACTTTCCTATATAAGAATCTCCAACTTCTTTCAAACTACAGCATGCCAACAAAACACCACACCGTGGTTGCTTTCTCTGAGTGAACATAAGCGTTCCCATATATGACTCACACTCTGTTTCCAAAATAGAATTTAGCAGATCTACAAACCAGCCCAAAATGGTTCCTTTCTCTAAGTGACTGTAATTTTCCCCAGATATGACTCTCGCACTTCCTCCAAACTACAGATTAACATGCATACCTGCGCCACCCCACAGTTGCTTTCTCTGCGTGAATGTAACCGTTCATATATATGACTCTCCTACTTCTTCCCAACTACAGTTATTATGCCTTCAAATCATCACGATAATGTTTCTTTCTCTGAGTGAATGAATGCAAGCGTTCTCACATTTCATCCAAATTAGAGTTTAGCAGGCCTACCAATAAACTTCCGAGAGCTGTTTTCTCTGTGTCGCTGTAATCTTTCCTATATAAGACTCTCGAACTTCTTCCAAACCTCAGTTTAGCATGCCAACAAAATACGACCCCAGAGTTGCTGTCTATGCCTGAATGTAAGCGTTCAGATATATGACTCTCGTACTTCCTCCAAAATACAGTTTAGAATGCCTACAAACCACCACCCAAACGTTGCGTTCTCTGAATGAATGAAAGCATTCCCATGTTTGACTCTCACAATTGATGCAAAGTAGAGTTTAGCAGGCCAAGAAAGGATCTCCCGAGAGTTGCTTTCTCTAGGTGACTGTAAGCTTTCCTAAATAAGACTCTCCAACTTCTTCCAAACTACAGGTTAACATGCCCACAAAATATCACCCCATAGTTTTTTCTTTGCATGAATGTAAGCATTAGTATATATGACTCTGGTACTTCTTTCAAAATACAATTTAGCAGACCTAAAAATCACCCACCAAGAGTTGCTTTCTCTAAGTGACTGTTCAGGTTTAGAACTTCTTCCAAACTATAGCATGCTTACAAAACACCACCCCGTAGTTGCTTTCTCTGGGTGAATGTAAGCGTTCCCAAATATCATTCTCGTACTTCTTCCAAACTAATTAATATGCCTACAAAAACCAGCCCAATGTTGTTTCTCTGAGGGAATGTAAGCGGTCCCATGTTTGACTCTCACACTTCATCCAAATTAGAGTTTAGCATGTGTACAAACAATCTCCCGAGAGTTGCTTTCCCTAGGTGATGGTAATCATTCCTGTATAAGGTTCTCCAACTTCTTCCAAACTGCAGTTTAGCATGCCTACAAAACCTGACGCCATAAGTGCTTTCTCTGCGTGAATGTAAGTGTTCCTATATAGGACTCTCGTACTTCTTCCAAACTACAGTTTAGTATGCCCTACAAACCACCACCCAAACGTTGTTTTCTCTGAGTGAATGTAAGCGTTCCCATATATGACTCTCACACTTCAACCAAAATAGAGTTTAGCAGGCCTACATTCCACACCCAGAGATTTGCTTTCTCTAAGTGACTGTAAGCTTTCTTATATGTGATTCTCAAACTTCGTCCAAACTAGAGTTTAGCATGCCTATAAAACACCACCCCATAGTTACTTTCAGTGCGTCAAAATGTATGTGTTCCTATATGTGATTCTCGTGCTTCTTCCAAACTG
The DNA here is from genome assembly GCF_041146395.1 of Eulemur rufifrons. Lineage (NCBI taxonomy): Eukaryota > Metazoa > Chordata > Mammalia > Primates > Lemuridae > Eulemur > Eulemur rufifrons. Next base: position 2,720,072 of record NW_027182814.1, on the reverse strand, counting down.
CAGTTTAGTAAGCCTACAAACAACCCCATCGTTGCTTTCTCTGAGGGAATGTAAGCGTTCTCATATATGACTCTCACACTTCAACCAAAACAGGGTTTTGCAGGCCTACAAACCACCCGCCAAGACTTGCTTTTTCAAAGTGGCTGTTACCTTTCCTATATAGGACTCTGGAACTTCTCCCAAGCTAGACTTTAACATGTCTACCTGACACTACTCCGTAGTTGCTCTCGGTGTGTGAATGTAAGCGTTCCTATATATGAGTCTTGTACTTCTTCCTAACTAGCATCTGGCATGCCAAAATAACACTCCCCCATAGTTGCTTTCTTTGAGTCAATGTAAACATTCCTATATATGTCTCTCGCACTTCTTCCAAACTTGAGTTATGTCTACAAACCAATCCCCGACAGCTGTTTTCTCTGAACGAATTTAAGCGTTCCTATATAGGACTATGGCACTTCCTCCAAACTAGAGTTTAGCAAGCCTACACTCCACCCCCGTTCGTTGCTTTCTCTAAGTTACTGTAAGCTTTCCTATACATGGCTCTCGAAATTTTCCAAACTAGAGTTAGCATGCCTACTATACACCTACACATAATTGCTTTGTCTGAGTGAATATAAGCCTTCCTATATATGACTGTCGCACTTTTTCCAAATTAGAGTGTAGCCAGCCTGGAAAGCACCCCTTATAGTTGCTTTCATTGAGTGAATGTTAACATTCCTATATATGACTCTCGCAACTTTTCCAATCTAAGATTTTAGCAATGCTACAAATCCCCCGCCGAGAGTTCCTATACATAACTGTCCTCTTTTTCCAAGCTAGAGTTTAGGAAGCCTAGAAACCGTCCCCCCGTAGACGCTTTATGTGAATGTAAGCGTTCCTATATATGACTCTCGCCTTCCTCCAAACTAGAGCTTAGCAAGCCTACAAACCAACTCCCTATAATTGCTTTCTCTGAATGAATGATATCGTTCCTATATAAGACTCTCGAACTTCTTCCAAACCAGAGTTTAACAAGCCAAAAAAGCACCCCCCATAGATGCTTCCTCTAACTCAAAGCTAATATTCCTATATATGATTCAGCTTCTTCATCCAAACTAGAGTAAGGCAAGCCTACAAATCACACACCAATAGTTGCTTTCTATCAGTAAATGTAAGCATCCCTATATATGACTATAGCAATTCTTCCAAACTGGAGTTTAGCAAGCCTCCAGACCCCCGGACCCCACTCCATAGTACCCTGGGCATTGGCGCCTGCCTGTCATGCAGGACATAGGGGCGGACCCTCATCTCAGACACGGCATTGGTGGATTGTAGGCTTTTTTAAGTTTTTGAATTGAAGAAGTCTGAGAATTGGAATTGGGTTTAGGGTAAGGTTAGGTGTTAGGGACTAGGATTAGGTTTAGGGGTTAGGGTTTTAGGTTAGAATTAGGGTTAGGATTACTGTTAGGGTTAGAGATTAGGATTATGTTTAGTGGTTGGGTTTAGGTTTAGGGTGAGAGGCAAGAGTAAGGGTCAGGGATTAGGGTTACTGTTAGGAGTTAGATTCAGGGCTTACTAAGGGTTTGGTTTAGTGATAGGGTTAGGGCTTACGTTTAACGGTGTGTGTTAGGGCACGGGCCCTGTCTAACGTACGGGGCACTGTGGATGTGGAGCAAGGCTGGGTCCCCACTTCATCGTACCCTGGGTGTTGGGCTTCAACTGTCACGCAGGACAAAGGCAGAGGCTCATCTCACGCATGGTTAGGATTAAGGTTTAAGGTTAGGGTCAGGGTTGAGGGTTAGGGTGAGGGTTAACAGTTAGAGTTAGGGTAAGGGGGTTAGGGATAGGGTTAGGGTTAAGGGTTAGGTTTATGGTTCAGGTTTAAGGTTAGCATTAGAGGGTAGGTTTAGTGTAACTGTAGGTCAGTGTTGGGGTTAAATCTCTAGGCATTAGGGTAAAGGTTAGTGTTATGGTTAAGAGTTAGGGTTAGGGTTAGTGTTGGTAGGGTTAAGGTTAGGGTTGGCGTTTCAGAATTAGGGATTAGGTGTTATGGTTATGGCTAGGAGTTAGGGTTAGAATTACGGTATAGGCTTGTTCTCAGGGTGTCATGCATTAACGTTAAGATAAGGGGTTGAACTTAGGGTTACGGTGAGGTTTACGTGTTGAGGTGAGCAGTAGGATCAGGGTTAGGTATTATGTTCTGGGTTAGGGTTATGGGTGACGGGTAGGGTTTATGCTTAGGGCATGGGCCCTGTATGCACTAGGAGGCGAAGTTAGGAGTCTGTGATGGTCGCTGAGAATACACTCTATCCCACGCAGTGTATGGGCCTCTCGGTTTCATGCCGGACACTGTGGCAGAGCCGGCTTTCATGCATGGCTTAGTAGGATTGTAGGCTTTCAAAACTCTGAGAAAACAAGAAGTCTGAGAATTAGATTTAGGGTTAAAATTACGGCACGGTTTAGGGATGAAGATTAGTGATAGGGTGAGGGCTTAGGGTTAGGGGATAGGGTTAGGGTTAGGGTTGTGGTAGGGTGAAAGTTAGGGTTTTCATTTTAGAAATAGGGATGAGGTGTTATGGTTATGACTATGGTTTAGGATTAGAATTATGGGATAGGGCTTCTTCTCAGGGTGTTATGCATTAACGTTAATTTAAGGGGATAAGTTAGCATTACGGGGAGGTTTATGGTTTACGTTTAGGAATAGGATCATGGTTAGGTGTTATGTTCAGGGTGAGGGTTATCTGTTAGGGGCAGTGCTTATACTTAGCGTACAGGCCCTGTCTGCACTGGGCGGCGGGCGGGGGTTAGGGGGATAGGATTGTCCCCGGGAACACACTCTATTGAACGCTGGGTGTGGATTCCTGGGTTTCATGCAGGACACAGTGGCAGAGCACCCTTTAACTCATGGCATGGGAGGATTGTAGGCTTTCTAAACTCTGAGAAAGCAAGAAGTCTGAGAATTAGATTTAGGGGTAGGATTATGGTAATGTTTAGGGATGAAGATTAGTGTTAGGGTGGAGTCTTAGGGTTAGGTGTTAGGGATAAATGTTAGTGTTAGGTTTAACAGTTACAGTTAGGTTTACGTTTAAGATTCAGGGTTAGGGTTAAGGTTTGGGTTTAGCGTTTGGCACAGGGTTAGGCTTCAGTATTAGCCTTATGGATAAGGATTAGGAGTAGGGTTAGGGTTAAGGGTTAGTGTCAGGGTTAATGGTAAGTTTCAAGATTGAGGGTTAGGGTTGCGGTTAGGGTTAGGTTTAGCGTTAGGGGTTAGGGTTAGGCTTAGGGTTAAAGGATAGTATTATGGTTAAGTGTTGGGCTTAGGGTTAGGGTTTAGTGTTAGCGTTATCATTAAGGATTAGGGTTAGGGTCAGGGTTAAATGCTTGGGTGCGGGTAATGGTTAGGGTCAGGGTTAAGGTTTACGGATAGCGTTAGTGTTAAGGGTTATGGGTAGGTTTAGGGTTCAGGGTTAGAGTTAGCATTAGGGCTTAAGGTTAGGATTAGGCAGGAGGTTAGATTTAGGGTTAGATCTAAGCGTTAGGGTAAGGGCTAGGGTTACGGTTAAGAGATAGGGTTAGGTTTAATGCTTAGGATTAGGGTTAGGGTTTGGGGTTAAAGTAAGTGTTAGGGGTTAGGTTTAAGGATCAAAGGTTAGGGTTATTTTTAGCTGTAGTGTTAGGGTTAGGGAAAAGGGATCCCATTAGCATTAAGGGTCTTCCTTACTGTAGGGTTAAGGGTTAGGCTTAGAGTTAAAGGTTAAGGTTAGGGTCAGTGTTAAGAATTAGGGGGAGGGTTAACGGTTAGGTTAAAGGTTAAGCGTTAGGGTTAGGGATTAGCGATTAGGGTTTTTGGTTAGTGTTAGGGTTAGAGGTTAGGAGTTCGTGTTTTATGAAGGGGTATGGTTAGAATTAGGATTGGGGTTAGAGTTAGGGTTAGGTATAGGGGTTAGGTTTAGGGGTTAGTTTTAGGGTAAAAGGATAGGATTAGGGTTATGGGTTGGGCTTAGGTTTAGGGTTAAAGTTTACTGCTAGGGTTAGGGATAGGGTTCAGGGTTAGCTTTAGGGGTTCTGGTTAGGGTTAGGTGTTAGGTTAGTGTCAGGGTTAGGTCTAGTCGTGAGGGTAAGGTTTAGGGTTAGCTTTAAGTGCTAGGGTTAGGTTTAATGGTTAGGATTAGGATTAGGGTTAAGGGTTAGCGTAAGGCTTAGGGGTTAGGGTCAAGGGTTAGGGTTTTTGTTAGGCATAGCGTTGGGGTTAGAAGTAAGGGTTATTGTCAGTGTTAGGGTTGTAGGTAGGGTTCCGGTTAGGGTTAGCGGTTTAGAATTAGGGTTAGGGATTAGGTGTCACAGTGATGACTAGGAGATAGAGTTAGAATTATGGGATAGGGGTTGTTCTCAGGGAATGGGTTACGCATTAACGTTAGGATAAGAGGTTAAAGTTAGGCTCACGGTGAGGTTTACGTGTTAAGGGGAGAAATAGGAACAGGGTTGGGTGTTATGTTCAGGGTTAGGGTTATCTGTGAAAGGTATTGTTTATGCTTAGCGCACGGGCCCTGTCTGCATTGGGCGGGCGGGGGGAGTTTAGGGGGCTGGGATTGTACCCGGGAACCCACTCTATCATACTCTGGGTATGGGCCCGTGGGTTTCATGCAGGACACAGTGGTAGAGCCTCCTTTCACGCATGGCAAGGGAGGATGGCAGGCTTTCTAAACTCTAAGAAAGCAAGAAGTCTGAGAATTAGATTTAGGGTTACCATTATGGTTCGGGTTAAGGATGAAGTTTAGTGTTAGGATGAGGGCTTAAGGTTAGGGATTAGGGTTAGGGTTAAAGGTTACTCTTAGGTTTAACGGTTACAGTTCGGTTTAGGGTTGAGGTTTACGGTTAAGGTTAAGATGAGGGGTTAGGGTTTGGTAGACGTTTAGGGTTAAGTGTTAGGTTTAGGTTTGAAGATTAGGATTAGGGTTAGGATTAAAGGTTAGCGTGAGAGTTAACGCTTAGGGTTAAGGTTAAGAGTTAGGGTTTACGGTTAGGCTTAGGGTTAGATTTAGCGTTAGAGTTATGTGCTATTGTTTGTGTTAGGGGTTAGGGTTAGGTTTACTGTTCACGGTTAGGGTTGGGTTTAGGGGTTAGCATTAGGGTTAGGGATTAGGTTTAGGGTAAGGGTCTAGAGTTAATGTTGGGCTTTAGGCTCGGGGCTTAGGTTCAGGGTCAGGGGTTAGCGTTGGTGGTAGGGCTTAGCTTTAGCGGTCAGTTTAAGGGCACAGGACATGGTTAATCTACGGTGAGAGGGGTGCGGTCGGAGTCACCACGAAAGCACAACATCATTCCCTGGGCCTTGGGAGAGGACCTCCATGCAGGACTCAGGCGGAGCCTCATCTCACACATGGCATGGATGTATTGTAGACTTGCTTGACTCTGGGAATGGAAGTAGTGTGAGAATTAGGGTTGGGGTTGGGGTTAGGGTTTTTCGTGTTAGGGGTTAGGTTTCGAGTCAGGGTTAGGTGCTAGGGATTAGTGGTTAGGGTTAGAGTTAGTGTTAGGGGTAAGGTGTTAAGTCTGGGTTAGGGGGCCAGGGTAAGGTTTAGGTTTGGAGTTAGCGTTAGTGTTAGGGGTTAGGGTTAAGGGATAGGGTTAGGATTCAGGGTGAGGGTTAGAGGGTTAACAGTTGGGGTTAGGCTTATGGGTTAGGGATAGTGTTAGGGTTAAGGGTTAGGAGCTTGGTTCAGGTTTAAGGTTAGCATTAGGGGTTGGGGTTAGTGTTAACTGTAGGTCAGTGTTGGGGTTAGATCTCTAGGCATTAGGGTAAAGGTTAGGGTTAGGGTTAAGAGTTAGAGTTCTCTTTAATGGTTAGGATTGGGAATAGGGTTAAGGGTTAGGATTAAGGTTAGGGGTTATGACGAATGATCAACGGTTAGGGTTACTTTTAGGCGTAGGGTTAGGGTAAGGGGTTAGCGTTAGTGTTAGTGTTGTCGGTCGGGTTAAGGTTAGGGTTGGCGCTTCAGAATTAGGGATTAGGTGTTACGGTTATAGCTAGGAGGTAGGGTTATAATGACGGTATAGGGCTTGTTCTCAGGGTGTCATGCATTAACGTTAAGATATGGGGTTAAAGTTAGGGTTATGGTGAGGTTTACCTGTTAAGGTGAGCAGTAGGATCAGGGTTAGGTGTTATGTCGTGGGTTAGGCTTATGGGTGAGGGGTAGGGTTTATGCTTAGGGCACGGGCCCTGTATGCCCTAGGAGGCAAAGTTAGGTGTCTGTGATGGTCGCTGGGAACCCACTCTACCGCACGCAGTGTATGGGCCTCTGGGTTTCATGCAGGACACTGTGGCAGAGCCTCCTTTCACGCATGGCGTGGGAGGATTGCAGGCTTTCTAAACTCTAAGAAAGCAAGAAGTCTGAGAATTAGATTTAGGGTTAGGGTTATGGTTAGGGTTAAGGATGAAGTTTAGTGCTAGGGTGAGGGCTTAGGCTTAGGGATTACGGTTAGGGTTAAAGGTTACTCTTAGATTTAACGGTTACACTTTGGTTTAGGGTTGAGGTTTAAGGTTAGGGTTAAGATGAGGGGTTAGGGTTTGGTACAGGGTTAGGGTTAAGTGTTAGGTTTAGGGTTGAAGATTAGGATTAGGGTTAGGATTAAAGGTTAGCGTGAGAGTTAACGATTAGGGTTAAGGTTAAGAGTTAGGGTTTAGGGTTAGGGTTAGGGTTTGGGTTAGTTTTAGGGTTAGAGTTATGTGCTACGGTTTGTGTTAGAGGTTAGTGTTAGGTTTACTGTTCACGGTTAGGGTTACGTTTAGGGGTTAGCATTAGGGTTAGGGTTAGGGTTAGGGTTAAGGGATAGGATTAGGGTTAAGTGTTGGGCTTAGGGTTAGGGTTTAGTGTTAGGGTTATCATTAAGGATTAGGGTTAGGGTCAGGGTTAAATGCTTGGGTGCGGGTAATGGTTAGGGTCAGGGTTAAGGTTTACGGATAGGGTTAGTGTTAAGGGTTACGGGTAGGTTTAGGGTTCAGGGTTAGCGTTAGCATTAGTACTTAAGGTTAGGATTAGGCGGGAGGTTAGATTTAGGGTTAGAACTAGGCGTTAGGGTCAGGGCTAAGGTTAGGGTTAAGAGATAGGGTTAGGTTTAATGCTTAGGATTAGGGTTAGGGTTTGGGGTTAAAGCAAGTGTTAGGGGTTAGGTTTAAGGATCAAAGGTTAGGGTTATTTTTAGCTGTAGTGTTAGGGTTAGGGATAAGGGATCCCATTAGCATTAAGGGTCTTCCTTACTGTAGGGTTAAGGGTTAGGCTTAGAGTTAAAGCTTAAGGTTAGGGTCAGTGTTAAGAATTAGGGTGAGGGTTAACGGTTAGGTTAAAGGTTAAGCGTTAGGGTTAGGGATTAGCGATTAGGGTTTTTGGTTAGTGTTAGGGTTAGAGGTTAGGAGTTCGTGTTTTATGAAGGGGTATGGTTAGAATTAGGTTTGGGGTTAGAATTAGGGTTAGGTATAGGGATTAGGTTTAGGGGTTAGTTTTAGGGTAAAAGGATAGGGTTAGGGTTATGGGTTGGGCTTAGGTTTAGGGTTAAAGTTTACTGCTAGGGTTAGGGATAGGTTTCAGGTTTAGCTTAAGCGGTTCTGGTTAGCATTAGGTGTTAGGTTAGTGTCAGGGTTAGGTCTAGTCGTGAGGGTAAGGTTTAGGGTTAGCTTTAAGAGCTAGGGTTAGGTTTAATGGTTAGGATTAGGATTAGGGTTAAGGGTTAGCGTAAGGCTTAGGGGTTTGGGTGAAGGGTTAGGGTTTTTGTTAGGCATAGCGTTGGGGTTAGAAGTAAGGGTTACTGTCAGTGTTAGGGTTGTAGGTAGGGTTCCGGTTAGGGTTAGCGGTTTAGAATTAGGGTTAGGGATTAGGTGTCACAGTGATGACTAGGAGATAGGGTTAGAATTATGGGATAGGGGTTGTTCTCAGGAAATGGGTTATGCATTAACGTTAGGATAAGAGGTTAAAGTTAGGCGCACGGTGAGGTTTACGTGTTAAGGGGAGAAATAGGAACAGGGTTGGGTGTTATGTTCAGGGTTAGGGTTATCTGTTAAAGGTATTGTTTATGCTTAGCGCACGGGCCCTGTCTGCATTAGGCGGGCGGGGGGAGTTTAGGGGGCTGGGATTGTACCCGGGAACCCACTCTATCATACTCTGGGTATGGGCCCGTGGGTTTCATGCAGGACACAGTGGTAGAGCCTCCTTCACGCATGGCATGGGAAGATTGCAGGCTTTCTAAACTCTAAGAAAGCAAGAAGTCTGAGAATTAGATTTAGGGTTAGGATTCTGGTTAGGGTTAAGGATGAAGTTTAGTGTTAGGGTGAGGGCTTAGGGTTAGGGAAAAGGGTTAGGGTTAAAGGTTACTCTTAGGTTTAACGGTTACACTTTGGTTTAGGGTTGAGGTTTAAGGTTAGGGTTAAGATCAGGGGTTAGGGTTTGGTACAGGGTTAGGGTTAAGTGTTAGGTTTAGGGTTGAAGATTAGGATTAGGGTTAGGATTAAAAGTTAGCGTGAGAGTTAACGCTTAGGGTTCCGGTTAAGTGTTAGCGTTTAGGGTTAGGGTTAGGGTTTGGGTTAGTTTTAGGGTTAGAGTTATGTGCTATGATTTGTGTTAGAGGTTAGGGTTAGGTTTACTGGTCACGGTTAGGGTTATGTTTAGGGGATAGCATTAGGGTTAGGGTTAGGGTTAAGGGTTTAAAATATTAAGATTTCCCTGCCATTTAAAACAATGGAAAAATGGTGGTGGGATGATACTTAGAAGAATGGCTTCTTGTCTGTCTCCACTAACAAAAATAGGCAACACCAAGTCAGGTACTCCTCAGTATAGTTATGTCCGTCGCAGCCTTCTTGGGTTTCAGGAGGCACAAACAAACGTTATCACAATTATGGTGAAACGCTGAACACCTGCAAATAATTTTCAACGTAGTCGTTAATTGAAAAGCTCTTCGACATACTTCTTGGAACAAGCCAGTTACCTGTTCCCACGCAAAGAGGAGTATATAGAACCATGGTGGATTTCCAGCAGATGAAGTAAAGGATTATTAAAGGAACGGGATGACCATGGGGATCATCGTCAATTCTCTGAAACAGAATCCGCCCTTTTCACCTGCCAAACACATGCCCACTTCTCCTCTCTGGGGATAATAAAAACTAACAAGCGAACTGACAGAGGGCCTGACCCCCCCATCCACATCGACCACACACAAAAAAAAACCGTACCCTCCAACTACTAATTAAAATGCTAAGTTGCAAAATTTCCGTGCATTTTAAAACAATGGAAATATGGTGGTCGGATGATACTTAGAAGAATGGCTTCTTGTCTGTCTCCACTAACAAAAATAGGCAACTCCAAGTCAGCTACTCCTCAGCATAGTTATGTCCGTCGCAGCCTTCTTGGGTTTCAGGAGGCACATACAAACGTTAGCAAAATTATGGTGAAACGCTGAAAACCTGCAAATAATTTTGAACGTACTGGTTAATTTGAAAACTCTCCAGCATACTTCTTGGAACAAGCCAGGTACCTGTGCCCACGCATAGAGGAGTATATAGAAACATGGTGGAATCCCAGCTGATGAAGCAAAGGATTCTTAAAGGAATGAGATGACCATGCGGATCCTGTTTAATTCTCTGAAACAGAATCTGCACTTTTCACCTGCCAAACACATGCCCACTACTCTTCTCTGGGGATAGTAAAAACAAACCAGGGATATAACAGAGGGCCTGAACACCCATCCTGACCGACCCCACAAAAAAAAAAGTACCCTCCAGCTACTAATTATAATGCCAATTTGCAAAATTTCCCTGGATTTTTAAACAATGGAGAAATGATGGTGGGATGATACTTAGAAGAATGGCTTCTTGTCAGTCTCCACTAACAAAAATAGGCAAAACCAAGTCAGCTACGCCTCAGCATAGTTATGTCCGTCGCAGCCTTCTTGGGTTTCAGGAGGCACAAACAAACGTTATCACAATTATGGTGAAACGCTGAACACCTGCAAATAATTTTCAACGTAGTGGTTAATTGAAAAGCTCTGCGGCATACTTCTTGGAACAAGCCAGTTACCTGTTCTGAGGAAAAGAGGAGTATATAGAACCATGGTGGATTTCCAGCAGATGAATTAAAGGATTATTAAAGGAACGGGATGACCATGGGGATCATGGTTAATTCTCTGAAACAGAATCCGCCCTTTTCACCTGCCAAACACGTGCCCACTTCTCCTCTCTGGGGATAATAAAAACTAACCAGCGAACTGACAGAGGGCCTGACCCCCCCATCCACATCGACCACACAAAAAAATAAAACCGTACCCTCCAGCTAATAATTATAATGCTAACTTGCAAAATTTCCCTGCATTTTAAAACAATGGAAAAATGGTGGTGGGATGATACTTAGAAGAATGGCTTCTTGTCTGTCTCCACTAACAAAAATAGGCAACACCAAGTCAGCTACTCCTCAGCATAGTAATGTCCGTCGCAGCCTTCTTGGGCTTCAGGAGGCACAAACAAACGTTATCACAATTATGGTGAAACGCTGAACACCTGCAAATAATTTTCAACGTAGTGGTTAATTGAAAAGCTCTGCAGCATACTTCTTAGAACAAGCCAGTTACCTGTTCTGAGGAAAAGAGGAGTATTTAGATCCATGGGGGATTTCCAGCTGATGAAGTAAAGATTATTAAAGGAACGGGATGACCATGGGGATCATCGTTAATTCTCTGAAACAGAATCCGCTCTTTTCACCTGCCAAACACATGCCCACTTCTCCTCTCTGGGGATAATAAAAACTAACCAGCGAACTGACAGAGGGCCTGACCCCCCCATCCACATCGACCACACACAAAAAAAAACCGTACCCTCCAGCTACTAATTATAATGCTAACTTGCAAAATTTCCCTGCCTTTTAAAACAATGGAAAAATCGTGGTGGGATGATACTTAGAAGAATGACTTCTTGCCTGTCTCCACTAACAAAAATAGGCAACACCAAGTCAGCTACTCCTCAGCATAGTTATGTCCGTCGCAGCATTCTTGGGTTTCAGGAGGCACATACAAACGTTATCAAAATTATGGTGAAACGCTGAAAACCTGCAAATAATTTTGAACGTACTGGTTAATTTGAAAACTCTCCAGCATACTTCTTGGAACAAGCCAGGTACCTGTGCCCACGCATAGAGGAGTATATAGAAACATGGTGGAATCCCAGCTGATGAAGCAAAGGATGCTTAAAGGAATGAGATGACCATGCGGATCCTGTTTAATTCTCTGAAACAGAATCCGCACTTTTCACCTGCAAAACACATGCCCACTACTCTTCTCTGGGGATAATAAAAACAAACCAGCGATTTTACAGAGGGCCTGAACACCCATCCTGACCGACTCCACAAAAAAAAAAGTACCCTCCAGCTATTAATTATAATGCCAATTTGCAAAATTTCCCTGCATTTTTAAACAATGGAGAAATGATGGTGGGATGATACTTAGAAGAATGGCTTCTTGTCAGTCTCCACTGACAAAAATAGGCAACACCAAGTCAGCTAAGCCTCAGCATAGTTATGTCCGTAGCAGCCATATTTGGTTTCAGTAGGCACATACACACGTTATCACAATTATGGTGAAACGCTGAAAACCTGCAAAGGATTTTCAACATACTGGTTAATTGAAAAGCTCTGAGGCATACTTCTTGGAAGAAGCCAGTTTCCTGTGCCCACGAATAGAGAAGTATATAGAACCATGGTGGATTCCCAGCTCATGAAGCAAAGGATTCTTAAAGGAACGGGATTACCATGCGGATCCTGTTTAATTCTCTGAAACAGATCCGCAGTTTTCACCTGCCATACTAACACCCACTTCTCCTCTCTGGGGATAATAAAAACAAACCAGCGAACTGACAGAGGGCCTGACCAACACATCCATACCGACCCCACAGGAAAAAAAAAAAAAAAAAACACCGTAGCCTCCAGCTACTAATTATAATGCTAACTTGCAAAATTTTCCTGCATTTTTAAACAATGGAAAAATGATGGTGAGGTGATACTTAGAAGAATGGATTCTTGTCAGTCTCCACTAAGAAAAATAGGCAAAACCAAGTCAGCTACGCCTCAGCATAGTTATGTCCGTCGCAGCCTTCTTGGGCTTCAGGAGGCACAAACAAACTTTATCACAATTATGGTGAAACGCTGAACACCTGCAAATAATTTTCAACGTACTGGTTAATTGAAAAGCTCTGCGGCATACTTCTTGGAACAAGCCAGTTACCTGTTCCCACGCAAAGAGGAGTATATAGAACCATGGTGGATTTCCAGCTGATGAAGTAAAGGATTATTAATGGAACGGGATGACCATGGGGATCATCGTTAATTCTCTGAAACAGAATCCGCCCTTTTCACCTGCCAAACACATGCCCACTTCTCCTCTCTGGGGATAATAAAAACGAACCAGCGAACTGACAAGGGCCTGACCCCCCGATCCACATCGACCACACAAAAAAAAAATACCGTACCCTCCAGCTACTAATTATAATGCTAACTTGCAAAATATCCCTGCATTTTAAAACATTGGAAAAATGGTGGTGGGATGATACTTAGAAGAATGGCTTCTTGTTAGTCTCCACCAAAAAAAATAGGCAACACGAACTCAGCTACTCCTCAGCATAGTTATGTCCGTCGCAGCCTTCTTGGGTTTCCGGAGGCACAAACAAACGTTATCACAATTATGGTGAAACGCTGAACACCTGCAAATAATTTTCAACGTAGTGGTTAATTGAAAAGCTCTGCGGCATACTTCTTGGAACAAGCCAGTTACCTGTTCCCACGCAAAGAGGAGTATATAGAACCATGGTGGATTTCCAGCTGATGAAGTAAAGGATTATTAAAGGAACGGGATGACCATGGGGATCATCGTTAATTCTCTGAAACAGAATCCGCCCTTTTCACCTGCCAAACACATGCCCACTTCTCCTCTCTGGGGATAATAAAAACTAACCAGCGAACTGACAGAGGGCCTGAACCCCCCATCGACATCGACCACACACAAAAAAAAACCGTACCCTCCAGCTACTAATTATAATGCTTACTTGCAAAATTTCCCTGCCTTTTAAAACAATGGAAAAATGGTGCTGGGATGATACTTAGAAGAATGGCTTCTTGTCTGTCTCCACTAACAAAAATAGGCAACACCAAGTCAGCTACTCCTCAGCATAGTTATGTCCGTCGCAGCCTTCTTAGGCTTCAGGAGGCACAAACAAACGTTATCACAATTATGGTGAAACGCTGAACACCTGCAAATATTTTCAACGTACTGGTTAATTGAAAAGCCCTGCGGCATACTTCTTGGAACAAACCAGTTACCTGTTCCCACGCAAAGAGGAGAATATAGAACCATGGTGGATTTCCAGCTGATGAAGTAAAGGATTCTTAAAGGAACGGGATGAGCATGGGGATCATCTTTAATTCTCTGAAACAGAATCCGCCCTTTTCACCTGCCAAACACATGCCCACTTCTCCTCTCTAGGGATAATAAAAACTAACCAGCGAACTGACAGAGGGCCTGACCCCCCCATCCACATCGACCACACACACAAAAAAAAAACCCGTACCCTCCAGCTACTAATTATAATGCTAACTTGCAAAATTTCCCTGCCTTTTAAAACAATGGAAAAATGGTGGTGGGATGATACTTAGAAGAATGGCTTCTTGTCAGTCTCCACTAACAAAAATAGGCAACACCAAGTCAGCTACTCCTCAGCATATTTATGTCCATCGCAGCCTTCTTGGGCTTCAGGAGGCACAAACAAACGTTATCACAATTATGGTGAAACGCTGAACACCTGCAAATAATTTTCAACGTAGTGGTTAATTGAAAAGCTCTGCGGCATACTTCTTGGAACAAGCCAGTTACCTGTTCTGAGGAAAAGAGGAGTATTTAGATCCATGGGGGATTTCCAGCGGATGAAGTAAAGGATTATTAAAGGAACGGGATGACCGTGGGGATCATCGTTAATTCTCTGAAACAGAATCCGCCCTTTTCACCTGCCAAACACGTGCCCACTTCTCCTCTCTGGGGATAATAAAAACTAACCAGCGAACTGACAGAGGGCCTGACCCCCCCATCCACATCGACCACACAAAAAAATAAAACCGTACCCTCCAGCTAATAATTATAATGCTAACTTGCAAAATTTCCCTGCATTTTAAAACAATGGAAAAATGGTGGTGGGATGATACTTAGAAGAATGGCTTCTTGTCTGTCTCCACTAACAAAAATAGGCAACACCAAGTCAGCTACTCCTCAGCATAGTAATGTCCGTCGCAGCCTTCTTGGGCTTCAGGAGGCACAAACAAACGTTATCACAATTATGGTGAAACGCTGAACACCTGCAAATAATTTTCAACGTAGTGGTTAATTGAAAAGCTCCGCGGCATACTTCTTAGAACAAGCCAGTTACCTGTTCTGAGGAAAAGAGGAGTATTTAGATCCATGGGGGATTTCCAGCTGATGAAGTAAAGGATTATTAAAGGAACGGGATGACCATGGGGATCATCGTTAATTCTCTGAAACAGAATCCGCTCTTTTCACCTGCCAAACACATGACCACTTCTCCTCTCTGGGGATAATAAAAACTAACCAGCGAACTGACAGAGGGCCTGACCCCCCCATCCACATCGACCACACACAAAAAAAAACCGTACCCTCCAGCTACTAATTATAATGCTAACTTGCAACATTTCCCTGCCTTTTAAAACAATGGAAAAATCGTGGTGGGATGATACTTAGAAGAATGACTTCTTGCCTGTCTCCACTAACAAAAATAGGCAACACCAAGTCAGCTACTCCTCAGCATAGTTATGTCCGTCGCAGCCTTCTTAGGCTTCAGGAGGCACAAACAAACGTTATCACAATTATGGTGAAACGCTGAACTCCTGCAAATATTTTCAACGTACTGGTTAATTGAAAAGCCCTGCGGCATACTTCTTGGAACAAACCAGTTACCTGTTCCCACGCAAAGAGGAGAATATAGAACCATGGTGGATTTCCAGCTGATGAAGTAAAGGATTCTTAAAGGAACGGGATGAGCATGGGGATCATCGTTAATTCTCTGAAACAGAATCCGCCCTTTTCACCTGCCAAACACATGCCCACTTCTCCTCTCTAGGGATAATAAAAACTAACCAGCGAACTGACAGAGGGCCTGACCCCCCCATCCACATCGACCACACACACACACAAAAAAAAACCGTACCCTCCAGCTACTAATTATAATGCTAACTTGCAAAATTTCCCTGCCTTTTAAAACAATGGAAAAATGGTGGTGGGATGATACTTAGAAGAATGGCTTCTTGTCAGTCTCCACTAGCAAAAATAGGCAACACCAAGTCAGCTACTCCTCAGCATAGTTATGTCCATCGCAGCCTTCTTGGGCTTCAGGAGGCACAAACAAACGTTATCACAATTATGGTGAAACGCTGAACACCTGCAAATAATTTTCAACGTAGTGGTTAATTGAAAAGCTCTGCGGCATACTTCTTGGAACAAGCCAGTTACCTGTTCTGAGGAAAAGAGGAGTATTTAGATCCATGGGGGATTTCCAGCGGATGAAGTAAAGGATTATTAAAGGAACGGGATGACCATGGGGATCATCGTTAATTCTCTGAAACAGAATCCGCCCTTTTCACCTGCCAAACACATGCCCACTTCTCCTCTCTGGGGATAATAAAAACTAACCAGCGAACTGACAGAGGGCCTGACCCCCCCATCCACATCGACCACACACAAAAAAAAACCGTACCCTCCAGCTACTAATTATAATGCTAACTTGCAAAATTTCCCTGCCTTTTAAAACAATGGAAAAATCGTGGTGGGATGATACTTAGAAGAATGGCTTCTTGCCTGTCTCCACTAACAAAAATAGGCAACACCAAGTCAGCTACTCCTCAGCATAGTTATGTCCGTCGCAGCCTTCTTGGGTTTCAGGAGGCACATACAAACGTTATCAAAATTATGGTGAAACGCTGAACACCTGCAAATAATTTTCAACGTACTGGTTAATTTGAAAACTCTCCAGCATACTTCTTGGAACAAGCCAGGTACCTGTGCCCACGCATAGAGGAGTATATAGAAACATGGTGGAATCCCAGTTGATGAAGCAAAGGATTCTTAAAGGAATGAGATGACCATGCGGATCCTGTTTAATTCTCTGAAACAGAATCCGCACTTTTCACCTGCCAAACACATGCCCACTACTCTTCTCTGGGGATAATAAAAACAAACCAGCGATCTGACAGAGGGCCTGAACACCCATCCTGACCGACTCCACAAAAAAAAAAAGTACACTCTAGCTATTAATTATAATGCCAATTTGCAAAATTTCCCTGCATTTTTAAACAATGGAGAAATGATGGTGGGATGATACTTAGAAGAATGGCTTCTTGTCAGTCTCCACTGACAAAAATAGGCAACACCAAGTCAGCTACGCCTCAGCATAGTTATGTCCGTAGCAGCCGTATTTGGTTTCAGTAGGCACATACACACGTTATCACAATTATGGTGAAACGCTGAAAACCTGCAAAGGATTTTCAACATACTGGTTAATTGAAAAGCTCTCAGGCATACTTCTTGGAACAAGCCAGTTTCCTGTGCCCACGCATAGAGAAGTATATAGAACCATGGTGGATTCCCAGCTCATGAAGCAAAGGATTCTTAAAGGAACGGGATTACCATGCGGAACCTGTTTAATTCTCTGAAACAGATCCGCAGTTTTCACCTGCCATACTAATACCCACTTCTCCTCTCTGGGGATAATAAAAACAAACCAGCGAACTGACAGAGGGCCTGACCAACACATCCACACCGACCCCACAGGAAAAAAAAAAAAAGAAAAAACACCGTAGCCTCCAGCTACTAATTATAATGCTAACTTGCAAAATTTTCCTGCATTTTTAAACAATGGAAAAATGATGGTGAGATGATACTTAGAAGAATGGATTCTTGTCAGTCTCCACTAACAAAAATAGGCAAAACCAAGTCAGCTACGCCTCAGCATAGTTATGTCCGTCACAGCCTTCTTCGGTTTCAGGAGGCACAAACAAATGTTATCACAATTATGGTGAAACGCTGAACACCTGCAAATAATTTTCAACGTAGTGGTTAATTAAAAAGCTCTGCGACATACTTCTTGGAACAAGCCAATTACCTGTTCCCACGCAAAGAGGAGTATATAGAACCATGGTGGATTTCCAGCTGATGAAGTAAAGGATTATTAAAGGAACGGGATGAGCATGGGGATAATCGTTAATTTTCTGAAACAGTATCCGCCCTTTTCACCTGCCAAACACATGGCCACTTCTCCTCTCTGGGGATAATAAAAACTAACCAGCGAACTGACAGAGGGCCTGACCCCCCCATCCACATCGACCACCAAAAAAAAAAAAAAAACCGCACCCTCCAGCTACTAATTATAATGGTAACTTGCAAAATTTCCCTGCATTTTAAAACAATGGAAAAATGGTGGTGGGATGATACTTAGAAGAATGGCTTCTTGACAGTCTCCACGAACAAAAATAGGCAACACCAAGTCAGCTACTCCTCAGCATAGTTATGTCCGTCGCAGCCTTCTTGGGCTTCAGGAGGCACAAACAAACGTTATCACAATTATGGTGAAACGCTGAACACCTGCAAATAATTTTCAACCTACTGGTTAATTGAAAAGCTCTGCGGCATACTTCTTGGAACAAGCCAGTTACCTGTTCCCACGCAAAGAGGAGTATATAGAACCATGGTGGATTTCCAGCTGATGAAGTAAAGGATTATTAAAGGAATGGGATGACCATGGGGATCATCGTAAATTCTCTGAAACAGAATCCGCCCTTTTCACCTGCCAAACACATGCCCACTTCTCCTCTCTGGGGATAATAAAAACTAACCAGCGAACTGACAGAGGGCCTGACCCCCCCATCCACATCGACCACACACAAAAAAAAAAAACCGTACCCTCCAGCTACTAATTATAATGCTAACTTGCAAAATTTCCCTGCATTTTAAAACAATGGAAAAATGGTGGTGGGATGATACTTAGAAGAATGGCTTCTTGTCAGTCTCCACTAACAAAAATAGGCAACACCAAGTCAGCTACTCCTCAGCAGAGTTATGTCCGTCGCAGCCCTCTTGGGTTTCAGGAGGCACAAACAAACGTTATCACAATTATGGTGAAACGCTGAGCACCTGCAAATAATTTTCATCGTAGTGGTTAATTGAAAAGCTCTGCGGCATACTTCTTGGAACAAGCCACTTACCTGTTCCCACGCAAAGACGAGTATATAGAACCATGGTGGATTTCCAGCTGATGAAGTTAAGGATTATTAAAGGAACGGGATGACCATGGGGATCATCGTTAATTCTCTGAAACAGAATCCTCCCTTTTCACCTGCCAAACACGTGCCCACTTCTCCTCTCTGGGGATAATAAAAACTAACCAGCGAACTGACAGAGGGCCTGACCCCCCCATCCACATCGACCACACAAAAAAATAAAACCGTACCCTCCAGCTAATAATTATAATGCTAACTTGCAAAATTTCCCTGCATTTTAAAACAATGGAAAAATGGTGGTGGGATGATACTTAGAAGAATGGCTTCTTGTCTGTCTCCACTAACAAAAATAGGCAACACCAAGTCAGCTACTCCTCAGCATAGTAATGTCCGTCGCAGCCTTCTTGGGCTTCAGGAGGCACAAACAAACGTTATCACAATTATGGTGAAACGCTGAACACCTGCAAATAATTTTCAACGTAGTGGTTAATTGAAAAGCTCCGCGGCATACTTCTTAGAACAAGCCAGTTACCTGTTCTGAGGAAAAGAGGAGTATTTAGATCCATGGGGGATTTCCAGCTGATGAAGTAAAGGATTATTAAAGGAACGGGATGACCATGGGGATCATCGTTAATTCTCTGAAACAGAATCCGCTCTTTTCACCTGCCAAACACATGACCACTTCTCCTCTCTGGGGATAATAAAAACTAACCAGCGAACTGACAGAGGGCCTGACCCCCCCATCCACATCGACCACACACAAAAAAAAACCGTACCCTCCAGCTACTAATTATAATGCTAACTTGCAACATTTCCCTGCCTTTTAAAACAATGGAAAAATCGTGGTGGGATGATACTTAGAAGAATGACTTCTTGCCTGTCTCCACTAACAAAAATAGGCAACACCAAGTCAGCTACTCCTCAGCATAGTTATGTCCGTCGCAGCCTTCTTAGGCTTCAGGAGGCACAAACAAACGTTATCACAATTATGGTGAAACGCTGAACTCCTGCAAATATTTTCAACGTACTGGTTAATTGAAAAGCCCTGCGGCATACTTCTTGGAACAAACCAGTTACCTGTTCCCACGCAAAGAGGAGAATATAGAACCATGGTGGATTTCCAGCTGATGAAGTAAAGGATTCTTAAAGGAACGGGATGAGCATGGGGATCATCGTTAATTCTCTGAAACAGAATCCGCCCTTTTCACCTGCCAAACACATGCCCACTTCTCCTCTCTAGGGATAATAAAAACTAACCAGCGAACTGACAGAGGGCCTGACCCCCCCATCCACATCGACCACACACACACACAAAAAAAAACCGTACCCTCCAGCTACTAATTATAATGCTAACTTGCAAAATTTCCCTGCCTTTTAAAACAATGGAAAAATGGTGGTGGGATGATACTTAGAAGAATGGCTTCTTGTCAGTCTCCACTAGCAAAAATAGGCAACACCAAGTCAGCTACTCCTCAGCATAGTTATGTCCATCGCAGCCTTCTTGGGCTTCAGGAGGCACAAACAAACGTTATCACAATTATGGTGAAACGCTGAACACCTGCAAATAATTTTCAACGTAGTGGTTAATTGAAAAGCTCTGCGGCATACTTCTTGGAACAAGCCAGTTACCTGTTCTGAGGAAAAGAGGAGTATTTAGATCCATGGGGGATTTCCAGCGGATGAAGTAAAGGATTATTAAAGGAACGGGATGACCATGGGGATCATCGTTAATTCTCTGAAACAGAATCCGCCCTTTTCACCTGCCAAACACATGCCCACTTCTCCTCTCTGGGGATAATAAAAACTAACCAGCGAACTGACAGAGGGCCTGACCCCCCCATCCACATCGACCACACACAAAAAAAAACCGTACCCTCCAGCTACTAATTATAATGCTAACTTTCAAAATTTCCCTGCCTTTTAAAACAATGGAAAAATCGTGGTGGGATGATACTTAGAAGAATGGCTTCTTGCCTGTCTCCACTAACAAAAATAGGCAACACCAAGTCAGCTACTCCTCAGCATAGTTATGTCCGTCGCAGCCTTCTTGGGTTTCAGGAGGCACATACAAACGTTATCAAAATTATGGTGAAACGCTGAACACCTGCAAATAATTTTCAACGTACTGGTTAATTTGAAAACTCTCCAGCATACTTCTTGGAACAAGCCAGGTACCTGTGCCCACGCATAGAGGAGTATATAGAAACATGGTGGAATCCCAGTTGATGAAGCAAAGGATTCTTAAAGGAATGAGATGACCATGCGGATCCTGTTTAATTCTCTGAAACAGAATCCGCACTTTTCACCTGCCAAACACATGCCCACTACTCTTCTCTGGGGATAATAAAAACAAACCAGCGATCTGACAGAGGGCCTGAACACCCATCCTGACCGACTCCACAAAAAAAAAAAGTACACTCTAGCTATTAATTATAATGCCAATTTGCAAAATTTCCCTGCATTTTTAAACAATGGAGAAATGACGGTGGGATGATACTTAGAAGAATGGCTTCTTGTCAGTCTCCACTGACAAAAATAGGCAACACCAAGTCAGCTACGCCTCAGCATAGTTATGTCCGTAGCAGCCGTATTTGGTTTCAGTAGGCACATACACACGTTATCACAATTATGGTGAAACGCTGAAAACCTGCAAAGGATTTTCAACATACTGGTTAATTGAAAAGCTCTGAGGCATACTTCTTGGAACAAGCCAGTTTCCTGTGCCCACGCATAGAGAAGTATATAGAACCATGGTGGATTCCCAGCTCATGAAGCAAAGGATTCTTAAAGGAACGGGATTACCATGCGGAACCTGTTTAATTCTCTGAAACAGATCCGCAGTTTTCACCTGCCATACTAATACCCACTTCTCCTCTCTGGGGATAATAAAAACAAACCAGCGAACTGACAGAGGGCCTGACCAACACATCCACACCGACCCCACAGGAAAAAAAAAAAAAGAAAAAACACCGTAGCCTCCAGCTACTAATTATAATGCTAACTTGCAAAATTTTCCTGCATTTTTAAACAATGGAAAAATGATGGTGAGATGATACTTAGAAGAATGGATTCTTGTCAGTCTCCACTAACAAAAATAGGCAAAACCAAGTCAGCTACGCCTCAGCATAGTTATGTCCGTCACAGCCTTCTTCGGTTTCAGGAGGCACAAACAAATGTTATCACAATTATGGTGAAACGCTGAACACCTGCAAATAATTTTCAACGTAGTGGTTAATTAAAAAGCTCTGCGACATACTTCTTGGAACAAGCCAATTACCTGTTCCCACGCAAAGAGGAGTATATAGAACCATGGTGGATTTCCAGCTGATGAAGTAAAGGATTATTAAAGGAACGGGATGAGCATGGGGATAATCGTTAATTTTCTGAAACAGTATCCGCCCTTTTCACCTGCCAAACACATGGCCACTTCTCCTCTCTGGGGATAATAAAAACTAACCAGCGAACTGACAGAGGGCCTGACCCCCCCATCCACATCGACCACCAAAAAAAAAAAAAAAAAAAAAAACCGCACCCTCCAGCTACTAATTATAATGGTAACTTGCAAAATTTCCCTGCATTTTAAAACAATGGAAAAATGGTGGTGGGATGATACTTAGAAGAATGGCTTCTTGACAGTCTCCACGAACAAAAATAGGCAACACCAAGTCAGCTACTCCTCAGCATAGTTATGTCCGTCGCAGCCTTCTTGGGCTTCAGGAGGCACAAACAAACGTTATCACAATTATGGTGAAACGCTGAACACCTGCAAATAATTTTCAACCTACTGGTTAATTGAAAAGCTCTGCGGCATACTTCTTGGAACAAGCCAGTTACCTGTTCCCACGCAAAGAGGAGTATATAGAACCATGGTGGATTTCCAGCTGATGAAGTAAAGGATTATTAAAGGAATGGGATGACCATGGGGATCATCGTAAATTCTCTGAAACAGAATCCGCCCTTTTCACCTGCCAAACACATGCCCACTTCTCCTCTCTGGGGATAATAAAAACTAACCAGCGAACTGACAGAGGGCCTGACCCCCCCATCCACATCGACCACACACAAAAAAAAAAAACCGTACCCTCCAGCTACTAATTATAATGCTAACTTGCAAAATTTCCCTGCATTTTAAAACAATGGAAAAATGGTGGTGGGATGATACTTAGAAGAATGGCTTCTTGTCAGTCTCCACTAACAAAAATAGGCAACACCAAGTCAGCTACTCCTCAGCATAGTTATGTCCGTCGCAGCCTTCTTGGGTTTCAGGAGGCACAAACAAACGTTGTCACAATTATGGTGAAACGCTGAACACCTGCAAATAATTTTCAACGTAGTGGTTAATTGAAAAACTCTGCGGCTGACTTCTTGGAACAAGCCAGTTACCTGTTCCACGCAAAAAGGAGTATATAGAACCATGGTGGATTTCCAGCTGATGAAGTAAAGGATTATTAAAGGAACGGGATGACCATGGGGATCATCGTTAATTCTCTGAAACAGAATCCGCCCTTTTCACCGGCCAAACACATGCCCACTTCTCCTCTCTGGGGATAATAAAAACTAACCAGCGAACTGACAGAGGGCCTGACCCCCCCATCCACATCGACCACACACAAAAAAAAACCGTACCCTCCAGCTACTAATTATAATGCTAACTTGCAAAATTTCCCTGCATTTTAAAACAATGGAAAAATGGTGGTGGGATGATACTTAGAAGAATGGCTTCTTGTCTGTCTCCACTAACAAAAATAGGCAACACCAAGTCAGCTACTCCTCAGCATAGTTATGTCCGTCGCAGCCTTCTTGGGTTTCAGGAGGCCCAAACAAACGTTATCACAATTATGGTGATACGCTGAACACCTGCAAATAATTTTCAACGTAGTGGTTAATTGAAAAGCTCTGCGGCATACTTCTTGGAACAAGCCAGTTACCTGTTCCCACGCAAAGAGGAGTATATAGAACCATGGTGGATTTCCAGCTGATGAAGTAAAGCATTATTAAAGGAACGGGATGACCATGGGGATCATCGTTAATTCTCTGAAACAGAATCCGCCCTTTTCTCCTGCCAAATACATGCCCACTTCTCCTCTCTGGTTATAATAAAAACTAACCAGCGAACTGACTGACGGCCTGACCCCCCCATCCACATCGACCACACAAAAAAATAAACCGTACCCTCCAGCTACTTATTATAATGCTAACTTGCAAAATTTCCCTGCCTTTTAAAACAATGTAAAAATGGTGGTGGGATGATACTTAGAAGAATGGCTTCTTGTCTGTTTCCACTAACAAAAATAGGGAACACCAAGTCAGCTACTCCTCAGCATAGTTATGTCCGTCGCAGCCTTCTTGGGTTTCAGGAGGCACATACAAACGTTATCAAAATTATGGTGAAACGCTGAAAACCTGCAAATAATTTTCCACGTACTGGTTAATTTGAAAACTCTCCAGCATACTTCTTGGAACAAGCCAGGTACCTGTGCCCATGCATAGAGGAGTATATGGAAACATGGTGGAATCCCAGCTGATGAAGCAAAGGATTCTTAAAGGAATGAGATGACCATGCGGATCCTGTTTAATTCTCTGAAACAGAATCCGAACTTTTCACCTGCCAAACACATGCCCACTTCTCCTCTCTGGGGATAATAAAAACAATCCAGTGAATTGACAGATGGCCTGACCAACCCATCCACACTGACCCCACAAAAAAAAAAAAAGTACCCTCCAGCTACTAATTATAATGCTAACTCGCAAAATTTCCCTGCATTTTTAAACAATGGAAAAATGATGGTGGGATGATACTTAGAAGAATGGATTCTTGTCAGTCTCCACTAACAAAAATAGGCAACACCAAGTCAGCTACACCTCAGCATACTTATGTCCTTCGTAGTCACATTGGGTTTCAGGAGACACATACACACGTTATCACAATTATGGTGAAACGCTGAAAACCTGCAAAGGATTTTCAACATACTGGTTAATTGAAAAGCTCTGAGGCATACTTCTTGGAACAAGCCAGTTTCCTGTGCCCACGCATAGAGAAGTATATAGAACCATGGTGGATTCCCAGCTCATGAAGCAAAGGATTCTTAAAGGAACGGGATTACCATGCGGATCCTGTTTAATTCTCTGAAACAGATCCGCAGTTATCAACTGCCATACTAATACCCACTTCTCCTCTCTGGGGATAATAAAAACAAACCAGCGACTGACAGAGGGCCTGACCAACACATCCACACCGACCCAACAGGAAAAGAAAAAACAAAACACCGTAGCCTCCAGCTACTAATTATAATGCTAACTTGCAAAATTATCCTGCATTTTTAAACAATGGAAAAATGATGGTGAGAGGATACTTAGAAGAATGGATTCTTGTCAGTCTCCACTAACAAAAATAGGCAAAACCAAGTCAGCTACGCCTCAGCATAGTTATGATCGTGGCAGCCATCTTGGGTTTCAGGAGGCACAAACAAACGTTATCACAATTATGGTGAAACGCTGAACACCTGCAAATAATTTTCAACGTACTGGTTAATTGAAAAGCTCTGCGGCATACTTCTTGGAACAAGCCAGTTACCTGTTCCCACGCAAAGAGGAGTATATAGAACCATGGTGGATTTCTAGCTGATGAAATAAAGGATTATTAAAGGAATGGGATGACCATGGGGATCATCGTTAATTCTCTGAAACAGAATCCGCCCTTTTCACCTGCCAAACACATGCCCACTTCTCCTCTCTGGGGATAATAAAAACTAACCAGCGAACTGACAGAGGGCCTGATCAACACATCCACATCGACCACACACACACAAAAAAACCGTACCCTCCAGCTACTAATTATAATGCTAACTTGCAAAATTTCCCTGCACTTTAAAACAATGTAAAAATGGTGGTGGGATGATACTTAGAAGAATGGCTTCTTGTCAGTCTCCACTAACAAAAATAGGCAACACCAAGTCAGCTACTCCCCAGCATAGTTATGTCCATCGCAGCCTTCTTGGGTTTCAGGAGGCACAAACAAACGTTATCACCATTATGGTGAAACGCTGAACACCTGCAAATAATTTTCAACGTACTGGCTAATTGAAAAGCTCTGCGGCATACTTCTTGGAACAAGCCAGTTACCTGTTACCACGCAAAGAGGAGTATATAGAACCATGGTGGATTTCCAGCTGAAGAAGTAAAGGATTATTAAAGGAACGGGATGACCATGGGGATCATTGTTAATTCTCTGAAACAGAATCCGCCCTTTTCACCTGCCAAACACATGCCCACTTCTCCTCTCTGGGGATAATAAAAACTAACCAGCGAACTGACAGAGGGCCTGCCCCTCCCATCCACATCGACCACACACACAAAAAAACCGGACCCTCCAGCTACTAATTATAATGCTAACTTGCAAAATTTCCCTGCATTTTAAAACAATGGAAAAATGGTGGTGGGATGATACTTAGAAGAATGGCTTCTTGTCTGTCTCCACTAACAAAAATAGGCAACACCAAGTCAGCTACTCCTCAGCATAATTATGTCCGTCGCAGCCTTCTTGCGTTTCAGGAGGCACATACAAACGTTATCAAAATTATGGTGAAACGCTGAAAACCTGCAAATAATTTTCAACGTACTGGTTAATTTGAAAACCCTCCAGCATTCTTCTTGGAACAAGCCAGGTACCTGTGCCCACGCATAGAGGAGTATATAGAAACATGGTGGAATCCCAGCTGATGAAGCAAAGGATTCTTAAAGGAATGAGATGACCATGCGGATCCTGTTTCATTCTCCGAAACAGAATCCTCACTTTTCCCCTGCCAAACACATGCCCATTAGTCTTCTCTGGGGATAATAAAAACAAACCAGCGATCTGACAGAGGGCCTGAACACCCATCCTGACCGACCCCACAAAAAAAAAAAGTACCGTCGAGCTACTAATTATAATGCCAAT
Organism: Eulemur rufifrons; assembly: GCF_041146395.1. NCBI lineage: Eukaryota > Metazoa > Chordata > Mammalia > Primates > Lemuridae > Eulemur > Eulemur rufifrons. The sequence continues at coordinate 2,693,858 of NW_027182814.1, read as the reverse complement.
TTGCAAAATTTCCCTGCATTTTTAAACAATGGAGAAATGATGGTGGGATGATACGTAGAAGAATGGCTTCTTGTCAGTCTCCACTGACAAAAATAGGCAACACCAAGTCAGCTACGCCTCAGCGTAGTTATGTCCGTAGCAGCCATATTTGGTTTCAGGAGACACATACACACGTTATCACAAGTATGGTGAAACGCTGAAAACCTGCAAAGGATTTTCAACATACTGGTTAATTGAAAAGCTCTGAGGCATACTTCTTGGAACAAGCCAGTTTCCTGTGCCCACGCATAGAGAAGTATATAGAATCATGGTGGATTCCCAGCTCATGAAGCAAAGGATTCTTAAAGGAACGGGATTACCATGCGGATCCTGTTTAATTCTCTGAAACAGATCCGCAGTTTTCACCTGCCATACTAATACCCACTTCTCCTCTCTGGGGATAATAAAAACAAACCAGCGAACTGACAGAGGGCCTGACCAACACATCCACACTGACCCCACGGAAAAAAAAAAAAAAAACACCGTAGCCTCCAGCTACTAATTATAATGCTAACTTGCAAAATTTCCCTGCATTTTAAAACAATGGAAAAATGGTGGTGGGATGATACTTAGAAGAATGGCTTCTTGTCAGTCTCCACTAACAAAAATAGGCAACACCAAGTCAGCTACTCCCCAGCATAGTTATGTCCGTCGCAGCCTTCTTGGGTTTCAGGAGGCACAAACAAACGTTATCAGAATTATGGTGAAACGCTGAACACCTGCAAATAATTTTCAACGTACTGGTTAATTTGAAAACCCTCCATCATACTTCTTGGAACAAGCCAGGTACCTGTGCCCACGCCTAGAGGAGTATATAGAAACATGGTGGAATCCCAGCTGATGAAGCAAAGGATTCTTAAAGGAATGAGATGACCATGCGGATCCTGTTTAATTCTCTGAAACAGAATCCACACTTTTCACCTGCCAAACACATGCCCACTACTCTTCTCTGGGGATAATAAAAACAAACCAGCGAACTGACAGAGGGCCTGACCAACACATCCACACCGACCCCACAGGAAAAAAAAAAAAAAAAAAACACCGTAGCCTCCAGCTACTAATTATAATGCTAACTTGCAAAATTATCCTGCATTTTTAAACAATGGAAAAATGATGGTGAGATGATACTTAGAAGAATGGATTCTTGTCAGTCTCTACTAACAAAAATAGGCAAAACAAAGTCAGTTACGCCTCAGGATAGTTATGTTCGTGGCAGCCATCTTGGCTTTCAGGAGGCACAAACAAACGTTATCACAATTATGGTGAAACGCTGAACACCTGCAAATAATTTTCAAAGTGCTGGTTAATTGAAAAGCTCTGCGGCATACTTCTTGGAACAAGCCAGTTACCTGTTCCCACACAAAGAGGAGTATATAGAACCATGGTGGATTTCCAGCTGATGAAGTAAAGGATTATTAAAGGTACGGGATGACCATGGGGATCATCGATAATTCTCTGAAACAGAATCCGCCCTTTTCTCCTGCCAAACACATGCCCACTTCTCCACTCTGGTTATAATAAAAACTAACCAGCGAACTGACAGAGGGCCTGACCCCCCCATCCACATCGACCACACACAAAAAAAAAACCGTACCCTCCAGCTACTTATTATAATGCTAACTTGCAAAATTTCCCTGCATTTTAAAACAATGGAAAAATGGTGGTGGGATGATACTTAGAAGAATGGCTTCTTGTCTGTCTCCACTAACAAAAATAGGCAACACCAAGTCAGCTACTCCTCAGCATAGTTATGTCCATTGCAGCCTTCTTGGGTTTCAGGAGGCACATACAAACGTTATCACAATTATGGTGAAACGCTGAACACCTGCAAATAATTTTCAACGTACTGGTTAATTTGAAAACTCTCCAGCATACTTCTTGGAACAAGCCAGGTACCTGTGCCCACGCATAGAGGAGTATATAGAAACATGGTGGAATCACAGCTGATGAAGCAAAGGATTCTTAAAGGAATGAGATGACCATGCGGATCCTGTTTAATTCTCTGAATCAGAATCCGCACTTTTCACCTGCCAAACACATGCCCACTTCTCCTCTCTGGGGATAATAAAAAGAAACCAGTGAATTGACAGATGGCCTGACCAACCCATCCACACTGACCCCACCAAAAAAAAAAAAAAAGTACCCTCCAGCTACTAATTATAATGCTAACTTGCAAAATTTCGCTGCATTTTTAAACAATGGAAAAATGATGGTGGGATGCTTCTTAGAAGAATGGCTTCTTGTCAGTCTCCACTAACAAAAATAGGCAACAAGAAGTCAGCTACGCCTCAGCATACTTATGTCTTTGGCAGCCATATTGGGTTTCAGGAGACACATACACACCTTATCACAATTATGGTGAAACACTGAAAACCTGCAAAGGATTTTCAACATACTGGTTAATTGAAAAGCTCTGAGGCATACTTCTTGGAACAAGCCAGTTTCCTGTGCCCACGCATAGAGAAGTATATAGAACCATGGTGGATTCCCAGCTCATGAAGCAAAGGATTCTTAAAGGAACGGGATTACCATGCGGATCCTGTTTAATTCTCTGAAACAGATCCGCAGTTATCAACTGCCATACTAATACCCACTTCTCCTCTCTGGGGATAATAAAAACAAACCAGCGACTGACAGAGGGCCTGACCAACACATCCACACCGACCCAACAGGAAAAGAAAAAACAAAACACCGTAGCCTCCAGCTACTAATTATAATGCTAACTTGCAAAATTATCCTGCATTTTTAAACAATGGAAAAATGATGGTGAGAGGATACTTAGAAGAATGGATTCTTGTCAGTCTCCACTAACAAAAATAGGCAAAACCAAGTCAGCTACGCCTCAGCATAGTTATGATCGTGGCAGCCATCTTGGGTTTCAGGAGGCACAAACAAACGTTATCACAATTATGGTGAAACGCTGAACACCTGCAAATAATTTTCAACGTACTGGTTAATTGAAAAGCTCTGCGGCATACTTCTTGGAACAAGCCAGTTACCTGTTCCCACGCAAAGAGGAGTATATAGAACCATGGTGGATTTCTAGCTGATGAAATAAAGGATTATTAAAGGAACGGGATGACCATGGGGATCATCGTTAATTCTCTGAAACAGAATCCGCCCTTTTCACCTGCCAAACACATGCCCACTTCTCCTCTCTGGGGATAATAAAAACTAACCAGCGAACTGACAGAGGGCCTGATCAACACATCCACATCGACCACACACACACAAAAAAACCGTACCCTCCAGCTACTAATTATAATGCTAACTTGCAAAATTTCCCTGCACTTTAAAACAATGTAAAAATGGTGGTGGGATGATACTTAGAAGAATGGCTTCTTGTCAGTCTCCACTAACAAAAATAGGCAACACCAAGTCAGCTACTCCCCAGCATAGTTATGTCCATCGCAGCCTTCTTGGGTTTCAGGAGGCACAAACAAACGTTATCACCATTATGGTGAAACGCTGAACACCTGCAAATAATTTTCAACGTACTGGCTAATTGAAAAGCTCTGCGGCATACTTCTTGGAACAAGCCAGTTACCTGTTACCACGCAAAGAGGAGTATATAGAACCATGGTGGATTTCCAGCTGAAGAAGTAAAGGATTATTAAAGGAACGGGATGACCATGGGGATCATTGTTAATTCTCTGAAACAGAATCCGCCCTTTTCACCTGCCAAACACATGCCCACTTCTCCTCTCTGGGGATAATAAAAACTAACCAGCGAACTGACAGAGGGCCTGCCCCTCCCATCCACATCGACCACACACACAAAAAAACCGGACCCTCCAGCTACTAATTATAATGCTAACTTGCAAAATTTCCCTGCATTTTAAAACAATGGAAAAATGGTGGTGGGATGATACTTAGAAGAATGGCTTCTTGTCTGTCTCCACTAACAAAAATAGGCAACACCAAGTCAGCTACTCCTCAGCATAATTATGTCCGTCGCAGCCTTCTTGCGTTTCAGGAGGCACATACAAACGTTATCAAAATTATGGTGAAACGCTGAAAACCTGCAAATAATTTTCAACGTACTGGTTAATTTGAAAACCCTCCAGCATTCTTCTTGGAACAAGCCAGGTACCTGTGCCCACGCATAGAGGAGTATATAGAAACATGGTGGAATCCCAGCTGATGAAGCAAAGGATTCTTAAAGGAATGAGATGACCATGCGGATCCTGTTTCATTCTCCGAAACAGAATCCTCACTTTTCCCCTGCCAAACACATGCCCATTAGTCTTCTCTGGGGATAATAAAAACAAACCAGCGATCTGACAGAGGGCCTGAACACCCATCCTGACCGACCCCACAAAAAAAAAAAGTACCGTCGAGCTACTAATTATAATGCCAATTTGCAAAATTTCCCTGCATTTTTAAACAATGGAGAAATGATGGTGGGATGATACGTAGAAGAATGGCTTCTTGTCAGTCTCCACTGACAAAAATAGGCAACACCAAGTCAGCTACGCCTCAGCGTAGTTATGTCCGTAGCAGCCATATTTGGTTTCAGGAGACACATACACACGTTATCACAAGTATGGTGAAACGCTGAAAACCTGCAAAGGATTTTCAACATACTGGTTAATTGAAAAGCTCTGAGGCATACTTCTTGGAACAAGCCAGTTTCCTGTGCCCACGCATAGAGAAGTATATAGAATCATGGTGGATTCCCAGCTCATGAAGCAAAGGATTCTTAAAGGAACGGGATTACCATGCGGATCCTGTTTAATTCTCTGAAACAGATCCGCAGTTTTCACCTGCCATACTAATACCCACTTCTCCTCTCTGGGGATAATAAAAACAAACCAGCGAACTGACAGAGGGCCTGACCAACACATCCACACTGACCCCACGGAAAAAAAAAAAAAAAACACCGTAGCCTCCAGCTACTAATTATAATGCTAACTTGCAAAATTTCCCTGCATTTTAAAACAATGGAAAAATGGTGGTGGGATGATACTTAGAAGAATGGCTTCTTGTCAGTCTCCACTAACAAAAATAGGCAACACCAAGTCAGCTACTCCCCAGCATAGTTATGTCCGTCGCAGCCTTCTTGGGTTTCAGGAGGCACAAACAAACGTTATCAGAATTATGGTGAAACGCTGAACACCTGCAAATAATTTTCAACGTACTGGTTAATTTGAAAACCCTCCATCATACTTCTTGGAACAAGCCAGGTACCTGTGCCCACGCCTAGAGGAGTATATAGAAACATGGTGGAATCCCAGCTGATGAAGCAAAGGATTCTTAAAGGAATGAGATGACCATGCGGATCCTGTTTAATTCTCTGAAACAGAATCCACACTTTTCACCTGCCAAACACATGCCCACTACTCTTCTCTGGGGATAATAAAAACAAACCAGCGAACTGACAGAGGGCCTGACCAACACATCCACACCGACCCCACAGGAAAAAAAAAAAAAAAAAAACACCGTAGCCTCCAGCTACTAATTATAATGCTAACTTGCAAAATTATCCTGCATTTTTAAACAATGGAAAAATGATGGTGAGATGATACTTAGAAGAATGGATTCTTGTCAGTCTCTACTAACAAAAATAGGCAAAACAAAGTCAGTTACGCCTCAGGATAGTTATGTTCGTGGCAGCCATCTTGGCTTTCAGGAGGCACAAACAAACGTTATCACAATTATGGTGAAACGCTGAACACCTGCAAATAATTTTCAAAGTGCTGGTTAATTGAAAAGCTCTGCGGCATACTTCTTGGAACAAGCCAGTTACCTGTTCCCACACAAAGAGGAGTATATAGAACCATGGTGGATTTCCAGCTGATGAAGTAAAGGATTATTAAAGGTACGGGATGACCATGGGGATCATCGATAATTCTCTGAAACAGAATCCGCCCTTTTCTCCTGCCAAACACATGCCCACTTCTCCACTCTGGTTATAATAAAAACTAACCAGCGAACTGACAGAGGGCCTGACCCCCCCATCCACATCGACCACACACAAAAAAAAAACCGTACCCTCCAGCTACTTATTATAATGCTAACTTGCAAAATTTCCCTGCATTTTAAAACAATGGAAAAATGGTGGTGGGATGATACTTAGAAGAATGGCTTCTTGTCTGTCTCCACTAACAAAAATAGGCAACACCAAGTCAGCTACTCCTCAGCATAGTTATGTCCATTGCAGCCTTCTTGGGTTTCAGGAGGCACATACAAACGTTATCACAATTATGGTGAAACGCTGAACACCTGCAAATAATTTTCAACGTACTGGTTAATTTGAAAACTCTCCAGCATACTTCTTGGAACAAGCCAGGTACCTGTGCCCACGCATAGAGGAGTATATAGAAACATGGTGGAATCACAGCTGATGAAGCAAAGGATTCTTAAAGGAATGAGATGACCATGCGGATCCTGTTTAATTCTCTGAAACAGAATCCGCACTTTTCACCTGCCAAACACATGCCCACTTCTCCTCTCTGGGGATAATAAAAAGAAACCAGTGAATTGACAGATGGCCTGACCAACCCATCCACACTGACCCCACAAAAAAAAAAAAAAAAGTACCCTCCAGCTACTAATTATAATGCTAACTTGCAAAATTTCGCTGCATTTTTAAACAATGGAAAAATGATGGTGGGATGCTTCTTAGAAGAATGGCTTCTTGTCAGTCTCCACTAACAAAAATAGGCAACAAGAAGTCAGCTACGCCTCAGCATACTTATGTCTTTGGCAGCCATATTGGGTTTCAGGAGACACATACACACCTTATCACAATTATGGTGAAACACTGAAAACCTGCAAAGGATTTTCAACATACTGGTTAATTGAAAAGCTCTGAGGCATACTTCTTGGAACAAGCCAGTTTCCTGTGCCCACGCATAGAGAAGTATATAGAACCATGGTGGATTCCCAGCTCATGAAGCAAAGGATTCTTAAAGGAACGGGATTACCATGCGGATCCTGTTTAATTCTCTGAAACAGATCCGCAGTTTTCACCTGCCATACTAATACCCACTTCTCCTCTCTGGGGATAATAAAAACAAACCAGCGAACTGACAGAGGGCCTGACCAACACATTCACACCGACCCCACAGGAAAAAAAAAAAAAACACCGTAGCCTCCAGCTACTAATTATAATGCTAACTTGCAAAATATTCCTGCATTTTTAAACAATGGAAAAATGATGGTGAGATGATACTTAGAAGAATGGATTCTTGTCAATATCCACTAACAAAAATAGGCAAAACCAAATAAGCTACGCCTCAGCATCGTTTTGTTCATGGCAGCCATCTTGGGTTTCAGGAGGCACAAACAAACGTTATCACAATTATGGTGAAACCCTGAACACCTGCAAATAATTTTCATCACAGTGGTTAATTGAAAAGCTCTGCGGCATACTTCTTGGAACAAGCCAGTTACCTGTTCCCACGCAAAGAGGAGTATATAGAACCATGGTGGATTTCCAGCTGATGAAGTAAAGGATTATTAAAGGAACGGGATGACCATGGGGATCATCGTTAATTCTCTGAAACAGAATCCGCCCTTTTCTCCTGCCAAACACATGCCCACTTCTCCTCTCTGGTTATAATAAAAACTAACCAGCGAACTGACAGAGGGCCTGAACCCCCCATCCACATCGACCACACAAAAAAAAAACCGTACCCTCCAGCTACCATTTATAATGCTAACTTGCAAAATTTCCCTGCATTTTAAAACAATGGTAAAATGGTGGTGGGATGATACTTAGAAGAATGGCTTCTTGTCTGTCTCCACTAACAAAAATAGGCAACACCAAGTCAGCTACTCCTCAGCATGTTATGTCCGTCGCAGCCTTCTTGGGTTTCAGGAGGCACATACACACGTTATCAAAATTATGGTGAAACGCTGAAAACCTGCAAATAATTTTCAACGTACTGGTTAATTTGAAAACTCTCCAGCATACTTCTTGGAACAAGCCAGGTACCTGTGCCCACGCATAGAGGAGTATATAGAAACATGGTGGAATCCCAACTGATGAAGCAAAGGATTCTTAAAGGAAAGAGATGACCATGCGGATCCTGTTTAATTCTCTGAAACAGAATCCGCACTTTTCACCTGCCAAACACATGCCCAATACTCTTCTCTGGGGATAATAAAAACAAACCAGCGATCTGACAGAGGGCCTCAACACCCATCCTGACCGACCCCACAAAAAAAAATGTACCCTCCAGCTACTCATTATAATGCCAATTTGCAAAATTTCCCTGCATTTTTAAACAATGGAGAAATGATGGTGGGATGATACTTAGAAGAATGGCTTCTTGTCAGTCTCCACTGACAAAAATAGGCAACACCAAGTCAGCTACGCCTCAGCATAGTTATGTCCGTAGCAGCCATATTTGGTTTCAGGAGACACATACTCACGTTATCACAATTATGGGGAAACGCTGAAAACCTGTAAAGGATTTTCAACATACTGGTTAATTTAAAAGCTCTGAGGCATACTTCTTGGAACAAGCCAGTTTCCTGTGCCCACGCAAAGAGGAGTATATAGAACCATGGTGCATTTCCAGCTGATGAATAAAGGATTATTAAAGGAACGGGATGACCATGGGAATCATCGTTAATTCTCTGAAACAGAATCCGCCCTTTTCACCTGACAAACACATGCCCACTTCTCCTCTCTGGGGATAATAAAAACTAACCAGCGAACTGACAGAGGGCCTGACCAACACATCCACATCGACCACACACACAAAAAAACCGTACCCTCCAGCTACTAATTATAATGCTAACTTCCAAAATTTCCCTTCATTTTTAACCAACGGAAAAATGATGGCGGCATGATACTTAGAAGAATGGCTTCTTGTCAGTCTCCACTAACAGAAATCGGCAAAACCAAGTCAGCTACGCCTCAGCATAGTTATGTCTGTGGCAGCCATCTTGGGTTTCAAGGCACATACAAACGTTGTCGCAATTATGATGAAACGCTGAACACCTGCAAATAATTTTCAATGTACTTTTTATTTGAAAAGCTCTGTGCCATACTGCTTTGAACAAGCCAGTAACCTGTGCCCACCCATACGGGAGTATATAGAACCATGATGGTTTCCCAGCTGATGAAGCAAAGGATTCTTAAAGGAAGCGGATGACCATGCGGATCCTGTTTAATTCTTTGAAACAGAATCCGCACTTTTCACCTGCCAACAATATGCCCACTTCTCCTCTCTGGGGATAATAAAAACAAACCAGTGAACATCTAGAGGGCCTTGCACCCCCATCCACACCGACCCCACAAAACAAAAAAAGTATCCTCCAGCTACTAATTATAATACTAACTTGCAAAATTTCCCTGCATTTTAAAACAATGGAAAAATGGTGGTTGGATGATACTTAGAAGAATGGCTTCTTGTCAGTCTCCACTAACAAAAATAGGCAACACCAGTCAGCTACTCCTCACCATAGTTATGTCCGTCGCAGCCTTCTTGGGTTTCAGGAGGCACATACAAACGTTATCACAATTATGGTGAAACGTTGAAAACCTGCAAATAATTTTCAACGTAGTGGTTAATTGAAAAGCTCTGCGGCATACTTCTTGGAACAAGCCAGTTACCTGTTCCCACGCAAAGAGGAGTATATAGAACCATGGTGGATTTCCAGCTGATGAAGTAAAGGATTATTAAAGGAACGGGATGACCATGGGGATCATCGTTAATTCTCTGAAACAGAATCTGCACTTTTCACCTGCCAAACACATGCCCACTTCTTCTCTCTGGGGATAATAAAAACAAACCAGTGAATTGACAGATGGCTTGACCAACCCATCCACACTGACCGCACAAAAAAAAAAAAAAGTACCCTCCAGCTACTAATTATAATGCTAACTTGCAAAATTTCCCTGCATTTTTAAACAATGGAAAAATGATGGTGGGATGCTTCTTAGAAGAATGGCTACTTGTCAGTCTCCACTAACAAAAATAGGCAACACGAAGTCAGCTACGCGCAGCATACTTATGTCCTTGGCAGCCATATTGGGTTTGAGGAGACACATACACACGTTATCACTATTATGGTGAAACGCTGAAAACCTGCAAAGGATTTTCAACATACTGGTTAATTGAAAAGCTCTGAGGCATACTTCTTGGAACAAGCCAGTTTCCTGTGCCCAAGCATAGAGAAGTATATAGAACCATGGTGGATTCCCAGCTCATGAAGCAAAGGATTCTTAAAGGAACGGGATTACCATGCGGATCCTGTTTAATTCTTGAAACAGATCCGAAGTTTTCACCTGCCATACTAATACCCACTTCTCCTCTCTGGGGATAATAAAAACAAACCAGCGAACTGACAGAGGGCCGACCAACACATCCACACCGACCCCACAGGAAAAAAAAAAAAAACACCGTAGCCTCCAGCTACTAATTATAATGCTAACTTGCAAAATTTTCCTGCATTTTCAAACAATGGAAAAATGATGGTGAGATGATACTTAGAAGAATGGATTCTTGTCAATATCCACTAACAAAAATAGGCAAAACCAAGTCAGCTACACCTCAGCATAGTTATGTTCGTGACAGCCTTTTTGGGTTTCAGGAGGCACAAACAAACGTTATCACAATTACGGTGAAACGCTGAACACCTGCAAATAATTTTCAACGTAGTGGTTAATTGAAAAGCTCTGCGGCATACTTCTTGGAACAAGCCAGTTACCTGTTCCCTCGCAAAGAGGTTTATATAGAACCATGGTGGATTTCCAGCTGATGAAGTTAAGGATTATTAAAGGAACGGGATGACCATGGGGATCAATCTTAATTCTCTGAAACAGAATCCGCCCTTTTCACCTGCCAAACACATGCCCACTTCTCCTCTCTGGGGATAATAAAAATTAACCAGCGAACTGACAGAGGGCCTGACCCCCCCATCCACATCGACCACACACAAAAAAAAAAACACCGTGGCATCCAGCTACTAATTATAATGCTAACTTCCAAAATTACCCTACATTTTAAAACAATGGAAAAATGGTGGTGGGATGATACTTAGAAGAATGGCTTCTTGTCAGTCTCCACTGACAAAAATAGGCAACACCAAATCAGCTACGCCTCAGCATAGTTATGTCCGTCGCAGCCTTCTTGGGTTTCAGGAGGCACAAACAAACGTTATCACAATTATGGTGAAACGCTGAACACCTGCAAATAATTTTCAACGTAGTGGTTAATTGAAAAGGTCTGCGGCATACTTCTTGGATCAAGCCGGTTACCTGTTCCCACGCAAAGAGGAGTATATAGAACCATGGTGGATTTCCAGCTGATGAAGTAAAGGATTATTAAAGGAACGAGATGACCATGGGGATCATCGTTAATTCTCTGAAACAGAATCCGCCCTTTTCACCTGCCAAACACATGCCCACTTCTCCTCTCTGGTTATAATAAAAACTAACCAGCGAACTGACAGAGGGCCTGACAAACACATCCACATCGAGCACACACACACAAAAAAAACTGTACCCTCCAGCTACTAATTATAATGCTAACTTGCAAAATTTCCCTGCATTTTAAAACAATAGAAAAATGGTGGTGGGATGATACTTAGAAGAATGGATTCTTGTCAGTCTCCACTAACAAAAATAGGCAACACCAAGTCAGCTACTCCTCAGCATAGTTATGTCCGTCGCAGCCTTCTTGGGTTTCAGGAGGCACAAACAAACGTTATCACAATTATGGTGAAACCCTGAACACCTGCAAATAATTTTCAACGTAGTGGTTAATTGAAAAGCTCTGCGGCATACTTCTTGGAACAAGGCAGTTACCTGTTCCCACGCAAAGAGGAGTATATAGAACCATGGTGGATTTCCAGCTGATGAAGTAAAGGATTATTAAAGGAACGGGATGAGCATGGGGATCATCGTTAATTCTCTGAAAGAGAATCCGCCCTTTTCACCTGCCAAACACATGCCCACTTCTCCTCTCTGGGGATAATAAAAACTAACCAGCGAGCTGACACAGGGCCTGACTGCCCCCATCCACATCGACCAAACACAAAAAAAAACCGTACCCTCCAGCTACTAATTATAATGCTAACTTTCAAAATTTCCCTGCATTTTAAAACAATGCAAAAAAGGTGGTGGGATGATACTTAGAAGAATGGCTTCTTGTCTGTCTCCACTAACAAAAATAGGCAACACCAAATCAGCTACTCCTCAGCATAGTTATGTCCGACGCAGCCTTCTTGGGTTTCAGGAGGCACATACAAACGTTATCAAAATTATGGTGAAACGCTGAAAACCTGTAAATAATTTTCAACGTAGTGGTTAATTGAAAAGCTCTGCGACATACTTCTTGGAACAAGCCAGGTACCTGTGCCCACGCATAGAGGAGTATATAGAAACATGGTGGAATCCCAGCTGATGAAGCAAAGGATTCTTAAAGGAATGAGATGACCATGCCGATCCTGTTTAATTCTCTGAAACAGAATCCGCACTTTTCACCTGCCAAACACATGCCCACTTCTCCTCTCTGGGGATAATAAAAACAAACCAGTGAATTGACACATGGCCTGACCAACCCATCCACACCGACCCCACAAAAAAAAAAAAGTACCCTCCAGCTACTAATTATAATGCTAACTTGCAAAATTTCCCTGCATTTTTAAACAATGGAAAAATGATGGTGGGATGATACTTAGAAGAATGGCTTCTTGTCAGTCTCCACTAACAAAAAGAGGCAACACGAAGTCAGCTACGCCTCAGCATACTTATGTCATTGGCAGCCATATTGGGTTTCAGGAGAGACATACACACGTTATCACAATTATGGTGAAACGCTGAAAACCTGCAAAGGATTTTCAACATAGTGGTTAATTGAAAAGCTCTGAGGCATACGTCTTGGAACAAGCCAGTTTCCTGTGCCCACGCATAGAGAAGTATAGAGAACCATGGTGGATTCCCAGCTCATGAAGCAAAGGATTCTTAAAGGAACGGGATTACCATGCGGATCCTGTTTAATTCTCTGAAACAGAATCCACACTTTTCACCTGCCAAACACATGCCCACTACTCTTCTCTGGGGATAATAAAAACAAACCAGCGAACTGACAGAGGGCCTGACCAACACATCCACACCGACCCCACAGGAAAAAAAAAAAAAAAAACACCGTAGCCTCCAGCTACTAATTATAATGCTAACTTGCAAAATTATCCTGCATTTTTAAACAATGGAAAAATGATGGTGAGATGATACTTAGAAGAATGGATTCTTGTCAGTCTCTACAAACAAAAATAGGCAAAACAAAGTCAGTTACGCCTCAGGATAGTTCTGTTCGTGGCAGCCATCTTGGCTTTCAGGAGGCACAAACAAACGTAATCACAATTATGGTGAAACGCTGAACACCTGCAAATAATTTTCAAAGTGCTGGTTAATTGAAAAGCTCTGCGGCATACTTCTTGGAACAAGCCAGTTACCTGTTCCCACGCAAAGAGGAGTATATAGAACCATGGTGGATTTCCAGCTGATGAAGTAAAGGATTATTAAAGGTACGGGATGACCATGGGGATCATCGTTAATTCTCTGAAACAGAATCCGCCCTTTTCTCCTGCCAAACACATGCCCACTTCTCCACTCTGGTTATAATAAAAACTAACCAGCGAACTGACAGAGGGCCTGACCCCCCCATCCACATCGACCACACACAAAAAAAAACCGTACCCTCCAGCTACTTATTATAATGCTAACTTGCAAAATTTCCCTGCATTTTAAAACAATGGAAAAATGGTGGTGGGATGATACTTAGAAGAATGGCTTCTTGTCTGTCTCCACTAACAAAAATAGGCAACACCAAGTCAGCTACTCCTCAGCATAGTTATGTCCGTCGCAGCCTTCTTGGGTTTCAGGAGGCACATACAAACGTTATCACAATTATGGTGAAACGCTGAACACCTGCAAATAATTTTCAACGTACTGGTTAATTTGAAAACTCTCCAGCATACTTCTTGGAACAAGCCAGGTACCTGTGCCCACGCATAGAGGAGTATATAGAAACATGGTGGAATCACAGCTGATGAAGCAAAGGATTCTTAAAGGAATGAGATGACCATGCGGATCCTGTTTAATTCTCTGAAACAGAATCCGCACTTTTCACCTGCCAAACACATGCCCACTTCTCCTCTCTGGGGATAATAAAAAGAAACCAGTGAATTGACAGATGGCCTGACCAACCCATCCACACTGACCCCACAAAAACAAAAAAAAAAAAGTACCCTCCAGCTACTAATTATAATGCTAACTTGCAAAATTTCGCTGCATTTTTAAACAATGGAAAAATGATGGTGGGATGCTTCTTAGAAGAATGGCTTCTTGTCAGTCTCCACTAACAAAAATAGGCAACAAGAAGTCAGCTACGCCTCAGCATACTTATGTCTTTGGCAGCCATGTTGGGTTTCAGGAGACACATACACACCTTATCACAATTATGGTGAAACACTGAAAACCTGCAAAGGATTTTCAACATACTGGTTAATTGAAAAGCTCTGAGGCATACTTCTTGGAACAAGCCAGTTTCCTGTGCCCACGCATAGAGAAGTATATAGAACCATGGTGGATTCCCAGCTCATGAAGCAAAGGATTCTTAAAGGAACGGGATTACCATGCGGATCCTGTTTAATTCTCTGAAACAGATCCGCAGTTTTCACCTGCCATACTAATACCCACTTCTCCTCTCTGGGGATAATAAAAACAAACCAGCGAACTGACAGAGGGCCTGACCAACACATTCACACCGACCCCACAGGAAAAAAAAAAAAAAAAACACCGTAGCCTCCAGCTACTAATTATAATGCTAACTTGCAAAATATTCCTGCATTTTTAAACAATGGAAAAATGATGGTGAGATGATACTTAGAAGAATGGATTCTTGTCAATATCCACTAACAAAAATAGGCAAAACCAAATAAGCTACGCCTCAGCATCGTTTTGTTCATGGCAGCCATCTTGGGTTTCAGGAGGCACAAACAAACGTTATCACAATTATGGTGAAACCCTGAACACCTGCAAATAATTTTCATCACAGTGGTTAATTGAAAAGCTCTGCGGCATACTTCTTGGAACAAGCCAGTTACCTGTTCCCACGCAAAGAGGAGTATATAGAACCATGGTGGATTTCCAGCTGATGAAGTAAAGGATTATTAAAGGAACGGGATGACCATGGGGATCATCGTTAATTCTCTGAAACAGAATCCGCCCTTTTCTCCTGCCAAACACATGCCCACTTCTCCTCTCTGGTTATAATAAAAACTAACCAGCGAACTGACAGAGGGCCTGAACCCCCCATCCACATCGACCACACAAAAAAAAAACCGTACCCTCCAGCTACCATTTATAATGCTAACTTGCAAAATTTCCCTGCATTTTAAAACAATGCAAAAATGGTGGTGGGATGATACTTAGAAGAATGGCTTCTTGTCTGTCTCCACTAACAAAAATAGGCAACACCAAGTCAGCTACTCCTCAGCATGTTATGTCCGTCGCAGCCTTCTTGGGTTTCAGGAGGCACATACACACGTTATCAAAATTATGGTGAAACGCTGAAAACCTGCAAATAATTTTCAACGTACTGGTTAATTTGAAAACTCTCCAGCATACTTCTTGGAACAAGCCAGGTACCTGTGCCCACGCATAGAGGAGTATATAGAAACATGGTGGAATCCCAACTGATGAAGCAAAGGATTCTTAAAGGAAAGAGATGACCATGCGGATCCTGTTTAATTCTCTGAAACAGAATCCGCACTTTTCACCTGCCAAACACATGCCCACTACTCTTCTCTGGGGATAATAAAAACAAACCAGCGATCTGACAGAGGGCCTCAACACCCATCCTGACCGACCCCACAAAAAAAAATGTACCCTCCAGCTACTCATTATAATGCCAATTTGCAAAATTTCCCTGCATTTTTAAACAATGGAGAAATGATGGTGGGATGATACTTAGAAGAATGGCTTCTTGTCAGTCTCCACTGACAAAAATAGGCAACACCAAGTCAGCTACGCCTCAGCATAGTTATGTCCGTAGCAGCCATATTTGGTTTCAGGAGACACATACTCACGTTATCACAATTATGGGGAAACGCTGAAAACCTGCAAAGGATTTTCAACATACTGGTTAATTTAAAAGCTCTGAGGCATACTTCTTGGAACAAGCCAGTTTCCTGTGCCCACGCAAAGAGGAGTATATAGAACCATGGTGCATTTCCAGCTGATGAATAAAGGATTATTAAAGGAACGGGATGACCATGGGAATCATCGATAATTCTCTGAAACAGAATCCGCCCTTTTCACCTGACAAACACATGCCCACTTCTCCTCTCTGGGGATAATAAAAACTAACCAGCGAACTGACAGAGGGCCTGACCAACACATCCACATCGACCACACACACAAAAAAACCGTACCCTCCAGCTACTAATTATAATGCTAACTTCCAAAATTTCCCTTCATTTTTAACCAACGGAAAAATGATGGCGGCATGATACTTAGAAGAATGGCTTCTTGTCAGTCTCCACTAACAGAAATCGGCAAAACCAAGTCAGCTACGCCTCAGCATAGTTATGTCTGTGGCAGCCATCTTGGGTTTCAAGGCACATACAAACGTTGTCGCAATTATGATGAAACGCTGAACACCTGCAAATAATTTTCAATGTACTTTTTATTTGAAAAGCTCTGTGCCATACTGCTTTGAACAAGCCAGTAACCTGTGCCCACCCATACGGGAGTATATAGAACCATGATGGTTTCCCAGCTGATGAAGCAAAGGATTCTTAAAGGAAGCGGATGACCATGCGGATCCTGTTTAATTCTTTGAAACAGAATCCGCACTTTTCACCTGCCAACAATATGCCCACGTCTCCTCTCTGGGGATAATAAAAACAAACCAGTGAACATCTAGAGGGCCTTGCACCCCCATCCACACCGACCCCACAAAACAAAAAAAGTATCCTCCAGCTACTAATTATAATACTAACTTGCAAAATTTCCCTGCATTTTAAAACAATGGAAAAATGGTGGTTGGATGATACTTAGAAGAATGGCTTCTTGTCAGTCTCCACTAACAAAAATAGGCAACACCAGTCAGCTACTCCTCACCATAGTTATGTCCGTCGCAGCCTTCTTGGGTTTCAGGAGGCACATACAAACGTTATCACAATTATGGTGAAACGTTGAAAACCTGCAAATAATTTTCAACGTAGTGGTTAATTGAAAAGCTCTGCGGCATACTTCTTGGAACAAGCCAGTTACCTGTTCCCACGCAAAGAGGAGTATATAGAACCATGGTGGATTTCCAGCTGATGAAGTAAAGGATTATTAAAGGAACGGGATGACCATGGGGATCATCGTTAATTCTCTGAAACAGAATCTGCACTTTTCACCTGCCAAACACATGCCCACTTCTTCTCTCTGGGGATAATAAAAACAAACCAGTGAATTGACAGATGGCTTGACCAACCCATCCACACTGACCGCACAAAAAAAAAAAAAAGTACCCTCCAGCTACTAATTATAATGCTAACTTGCAAAATTTCCCTGCATTTTTAAACAATGGAAAAATGATGGTGGGATGCTTCTTAGAAGAATGGCTACTTGTCAGTCTCCACTAACAAAAATAGGCAACACGAAGTCAGCTACGCGCAGCATACTTATGTCCTTGGCAGCCATATTGGGTTTGAGGAGACACATACACACGTTATCACTATTATGGTGAAACGCTGAAAACCTGCAAATGATTTTCAACATACTGGTTAATTGAAAAGCTCTGAGGCATACTTCTTGGAACAAGCCAGTTTCCTGTGCCCAAGCATAGAGAAGTATATAGAACCATGGTGGATTCCCAGCTCATGAAGCAAAGGATTCTTAAAGGAACGGGATTACCATGCGGATCCTGTTTAATTCTTGAAACAGATCCGAAGTTTTCACCTGCCATACTAATACCCACTTCTCCTCTCTGGGGATAATAAAAACAAACCAGCGAACTGACAGAGGGCCAACCAACACATCCACACCGACCCCACAGGAAAAAAAAAAAAAACACCGTAGCCTCCAGCTACTAATTATAATGCTAACTTGCAAAATTTTCCTGCATTTTCAAACAATGGAAAAATGATGGTGAGATGATACTTAGAAGAATGGATTCTTGTCAATATCCACTAACAAAAATAGGCAAAACCAAGTCAGCTACGCCTCAGCATAGTTATGTTCGTGACAGCCTTCTTGGGTTTCAGGAGGCACAAACAAACGTTATCACAATTACGGTGAAACGCTGAACACCTGCAAATAATTTTCAACGTAGTGGTTAATTGAAAACCTCTGCGGCATACTTCTTGGAACAAGCCAGTTACCTGTTCCCACGCAAAGAGGTTTATATAGAACCATGGTGGATTTCCAGCTGATGAAGTTAAGGATTATTAAAGGAACGGGATGACCATGGGTATCAATCTTAATTCTCTGAAACAGAATCCGCCCTTTTCACCTGCCAAACACATGCCCACTTCTCCTCTCTGGGGATAATAAAAACTAACCAGCGAACTGACAGAGGGCCTGACCCCCCCATCCACATCGACCACACACAAAAAAAAAAACACCGTGGCATCCAGCTACTAATTATAATGCTAACTTCCAAAATTACCCTACATTTTAAAACAATGGAAAAATGGTGGTGGGATGATACTTAGAAGAATGGCTTCTTGTCAGTCTCCACTGACAAAAATAGGCAACACCAAATCAGCTACGCCTCAGCATAGTTATGTCCGTCGCAGCCTTCTTGGGTTTCAGGAGGCACATACACACGTTATCAAAATTATGGTGAAACGCTGAAAACCTGCAAATAATTTTCAACGTACTGGTTAATTTGAAAACTCTCCAGCATACTTCTTGGAACAAGCCAGGTACCTGTGCCCACGCATAGAGGAGTATATAGAAACATGGTGGAATCCCAACTGATGAAGCAAAGGATTCTTAAAGGAAAGAGATGACCATGCGGATCCTGTTTAATTCTCTGAAACAGAATCCGCACTTTTCACCTGCCAAACACATGCCCACTACTCTTCTCTGGGGATAATAAAAACAAACCAGCGATCTGACAGAGGGCCTCAACACCCATCCTGACCGACCCCACAAAAAAAAATGTACCCTCCAGCTACTCATTATAATGCCAATTTGCAAAATTTCCCTGCATTTTTAAACAATGGAGAAATGATGGTGGGATGATACTTAGAAGAATGGCTTCTTGTCAGTCTCCACTGACAAAAATAGGCAACACCAAGTCAGCTACGCCTCAGCATAGTTATGTCCGTAGCAGCCATATTTGGTTTCAGGAGACACATACTCACGTTATCACAATTATGGGGAAACGCTGAAAACCTGCAAAGGATTTTCAACATACTGGTTAATTTAAAAGCTCTGAGGCATACTTCTTGGAACAAGCCAGTTTCCTGTGCCCACGCAAAGAGGAGTATATAGAACCATGGTGCATTTCCAGCTGATGAATAAAGGATTATTAAAGGAACGGGATGACCATGGGAATCATCGTTAATTCTCTGAAACAGAATCCGCCCTTTTCACCTGACAAACACATGCCCACTTCTCCTCTCTGGGGATAATAAAAACTAACCAGCGAACTGACAGAGGGCCTGACCAACACATCCACATCGACCACACACACAAAAAAACCGTACCCTCCAGCTACTAATTATAATGCTAACTTCCAAAATTTCCCTTCATTTTTAACCAACGGAAAAATGATGGCGGCATGATACTTAGAAGAATGGCTTCTTGTCAGTCTCCACTAACAGAAATCGGCAAAACCAAGTCAGCTACGCCTCAGCATAGTTATGTCTGTGGCAGCCATCTTGGGTTTCAAGGCACATACAAACGTTGTCGCAATTATGATGAAACGCTGAACACCTGCAAATAATTTTCAATGTACTTTTTATTTGAAAAGCTCTGTGCCATACTGCTTTGAACAAGCCAGTAACCTGTGCCCACCCATACGGGAGTATATAGAACCATGATGGTTTCCCAGCTGATGAAGCAAAGGATTCTTAAAGGAAGCGGATGACCATGCGGATCCTGTTTAATTCTTTGAAACAGAATCCGCACTTTTCACCTGCCAACAATATGCCCACTTCTCCTCTCTGGGGATAATAAAAACAAACCAGTGAACATCTAGAGGGCCTTGCACCCCCATCCACACCGACCCCACAAAACAAAAAAAGTATCCTCCAGCTACTAATTATAATGCTAACTTGCAAAATTATCCTGCATTTTTAAACAATGGAAAAATGATGGTGAGATGATACTTAGAAGAATGGATTATTAAAGGTACGGGATGACCATGGGGATCATCGTTAATTCTCTGAAACAGAATCTGCCCTTTTCTCCTGCCAAACACATGCCCACTTCTCCTCTCTGGTTATAATAAAAACTAACCAGCGAACTGACAGAGGGCCTGACCCCCCCATCCACATCGACCACACACAAAAAAAAACCGTACCCTCCAGCTACTTATTATAATGCTAACTTGCAAAATTTCCCTGCATTTTAAAACAATGGAAAAATGGTGGTGGGATGATACTTAGAAGAATGGCTTCTTGTCTGTCTCCACTAACAAAAATAGGCAACAAGAAGTCAGCTACGCCTCAGCATACTTATGTCTTTGGCAGCCATGTTGGGTTTCAGGAGACACATACACACCTTATCACAATTATGGTGAAACACTGAAAACCTGCAAAGGATTTTCAACATACTGGTTAATTGAAAAGCTCTGAGGCATACTTCTTGGAACAAGCCAGTTTCCTGTGCCCACGCATAGAGAAGTATAGAGAACCATGGTGGATTCCCAGCTCATGAAGCAAAGGATTCTTAAAGGAACGGGATTACCATGCGGATCCTGTTTAATTCTCTGAAACAGAATCCACACTTTTCACCTGCCAAACACATGCCCACTACTCTTCTCTGGGGATAATAAAAACAAACCAGCGAACTGACAGAGGGCCTGACCAACACATCCACACCGACCCCACAGGAAAAAAAAAAAAAAAAACACCGTAGCCTCCAGCTACTAATTATAATGCTAACTTGCAAAATTATCCTGCATTTTTAAACAATGGAAAAATGATGGTGAGATGATACTTAGAAGAATGGATTCTTGTCAGTCTCTACAAACAAAAATAGGCAAAACAAAGTCAGTTACGCCTCAGGATAGTTCTGTTCGTGGCAGCCATCTTGGCTTTCAGGAGGCACAAACAAACGTAATCACAATTATGGTGAAACGCTGAACACCTGCAAATAATTTTCAAAGTGCTGGTTAATTGAAAAGCTCTGCGGCATACTTCTTGGAACAAGCCAGTTACCTGTTCCCACGCAAAGAGGAGTATATAGAACCATGGTGGATTTCCAGCTGATGAAGTAAAGGATTATTAAAGGTACGGGATGACCATGGGGATCATCGTTAATTCTCTGAAACAGAATCCGCCCTTTTCTCCTGCCAAACACATGCCCACTTCTCCACTCTGGTTATAATAAAAACTAACCAGCGAACTGACAGAGGGCCTGACCCCCCCATCCACATCGACCACACACAAAAAAAAACCGTACCCTCCAGCTACTTATTATAATGCTAACTTGCAAAATTTCCCTGCATTTTAAAACAATGGAAAAATGGTGGTGGGATGATACTTAGAAGAATGGCTTCTTGTCTGTCTCCACTAACAAAAATAGGCAACACCAAGTCAGCTACTCCTCAGCATAGTTATGTCCGTCGCAGCCTTCTTGGGTTTCAGGAGGCACATACAAACGTTATCACAATTATGGTGAAACGCTGAACACCTGCAAATAATTTTCAACGTACTGGTTAATTTGAAAACTCTCCAGCATACTTCTTGGAACAAGCCAGGTACCTGTGCCCACGCATAGAGGAGTATATAGAAACATGGTGGAATCACAGCTGATGAAGCAAAGGATTCTTAAAGGAATGAGATGACCATGCGGATCCTGTTTAATTCTCTGAAACAGAATCCGCACTTTTCACCTGCCAAACACATGCCCACTTCTCCTCTCTGGGGATAATAAAAAGAAACCAGTGAATTGACAGATGGCCTGACCAACCCATCCACACTGACCCCACAAAAAAAAAAAAAAAAAAGTACCCTCCAGCTACTAATTATAATGCTAACTTGCAAAATTTCGCTGCATTTTTAAACAATGGAAAAATGATGGTGGGATGCTTCTTAGAAGAATGGCTTCTTGTCAGTCTCCACTAACAAAAATAGGCAACAAGAAGTCAGCTACGCCTCAGCATACTTATGTCTTTGGCAGCCATGTTGGGTTTCAGGAGACACATACACACCTTATCACAATTATGGTGAAACACTGAAAACCTGCAAAGGATTTTCAACATACTGGTTAATTGAAAAGCTCTGAGGCATACTTCTTGGAACAAGCCAGTTTCCTGTGCCCACGCATAGAGAAGTATATAGAACCATGGTGGATTCCCAGCTCATGAAGCAAAGGATTCTTAAAGGAACGGGATTACCATGCGGATCCTGTTTAATTCTCTGAAACAGATCCGCAGTTTTCACCTGCCATACTAATACCCACTTCTCCTCTCTGGGGATAATAAAAACAAACCAGCGAACTGACAGAGGGCCTGACCAACACATTCACACCGACCCCACAGGAAAAAAAAAAAAAAACACCGTAGCCTCCAGCTACTAATTATAATGCTAACTTGCAAAATATTCCTGCATTTTTAAACAATGGAAAAATGATGGTGAGATGATACTTAGAAGAATGGATTCTTGTCAATATCCACTAACAAAAATAGGCAAAACCAAATAAGCTACGCCTCAGCATCGTTTTGTTCATGGCAGCCATCTTGGGTTTCAGGAGGCACAAACAAACGTTATCACAATTATGGTGAAACCCTGAACACCTGCAAATAATTTTCATCACAGTGGTTAATTGAAAAGCTCTGCGGCATACTTCTTGGAACAAGCCAGTTACCTGTTCCCACGCAAAGAGGAGTATATAGAACCATGGTGGATTTCCAGCTGATGAAGTAAAGGATTATTAAAGGAACGGGATGACCATGGGGATCATCGTTAATTCTCTGAAACAGAATCCGCCCTTTTCTCCTGCCAAACACATGCCCACTTCTCCTCTCTGGTTATAATAAAAACTAACCAGCGAACTGACAGAGGGCCTGAACCCCCCATCCACATCGACCACACAAAAAAAAAACCGTACCCTCCAGCTACTATTTATAATGCTAACTTGCAAAATTTCCCTGCATTTTAAAACAATGCAAAAATGGTGGTGGGATGATACTTAGAAGAATGGCTTCTTGTCTGTCTCCACTAACAAAAATAGGCAACACCAAGTCAGCTACTCCTCAGCATGTTATGTCCGTCGCAGCCTTCTTGGGTTTCAGGAGGCACATACACACGTTATCAAAATTATGGTGAAACGCTGAAAACCTGCAAATAATTTTCAACGTACTGGTTAATTTGAAAACTCTCCAGCATACTTCTTGGAACAAGCCAGGTACCTGTGCCCACGCATAGAGGAGTATATAGAAACATGGTGGAATCCCAACTGATGAAGCAAAGGATTCTTAAAGGAAAGAGATGACCATGCGGATCCTGTTTAATTCTCTGAAACAGAATCCGCACTTTTCACCTGCCAAACACATGCCCACTACTCTTCTCTGGGGATAATAAAAACAAACCAGCGATCTGACAGAGGGCCTCAACACCCATCCTGACCGACCCCACAAAAAAAAATGTACCCTCCAGCTACTCATTATAATGCCAATTTGCAAAATTTCCCTGCATTTTTAAACAATGGAGAAATGATGGTGGGATGATACTTAGAAGAATGGCTTCTTGTCAGTCTCCACTGACAAAAATAGGCAACACCAAGTCAGCTACGCCTCAGCATAGTTATGTCCGTAGCAGCCATATTTGGTTTCAGGAGACACATACTCACGTTATCACAATTATGGGGAAACGCTGAAAACCTGCAAAGGATTTTCAACATACTGGTTAATTTAAAAGCTCTGAGGCATACTTCTTGGAACAAGCCAGTTTCCTGTGCCCACGCAAAGAGGAGTATATA
This sequence comes from Eulemur rufifrons, assembly GCF_041146395.1. NCBI lineage: Eukaryota > Metazoa > Chordata > Mammalia > Primates > Lemuridae > Eulemur > Eulemur rufifrons. Next base: position 2,669,704 of record NW_027182814.1, on the reverse strand, counting down.
GAACCATGGTGCATTTCCAGCTGATGAATAAAGGATTATTAAAGGAACGGGATGACCATGGGAATCATCGTTAATTCTCTGAAACAGAATCCGCCCTTTTCACCTGACAAACACATGCCCACTTCTCCTCTCTGGGGATAATAAAAACTAACCAGCGAACTGACAGAGGGCCTGACCAACACATCCACATCGACCACACACACAAAAAAACCGTACCCTCCAGCTACTAATTATAATGCTAACTTCCAAAATTTCCCTTCATTTTTAACCAACGGAAAAATGATGGCGGCATGATACTTAGAAGAATGGCTTCTTGTCAGTCTCCACTAACAGAAATCGGCAAAACCAAGTCAGCTACGCCTCAGCATAGTTATGTCTGTGGCAGCCATCTTGGGTTTCAAGGCACATACAAACGTTGTCGCAATTATGATGAAACGCTGAACACCTGCAAATAATTTTCAATGTACTTTTTATTTGAAAAGCTCTGTGCCATACTGCTTTGAACAAGCCAGTAACCTGTGCCCACCCATACGGGAGTATATAGAACCATGATGGTTTCCCAGCTGATGAAGCAAAGGATTCTTAAAGGAAGCGGATGACCATGCGGATCCTGTTTAATTCTTTGAAACAGAATCCGCACTTTTCACCTGCCAACAATATGCCCACGTCTCCTCTCTGGGGATAATAAAAACAAACCAGTGAACATCTAGAGGGCCTTGCACCCCCATCCACACCGACCCCACAAAACAAAAAAAGTATCCTCCAGCTACTAATTATAATACTAACTTGCAAAATTTCCCTGCATTTTAAAACAATGGAAAAATGGTGGTTGGATGATACTTAGAAGAATGGCTTCTTGTCAGTCTCCACTAACAAAAATAGGCAACACCAGTCAGCTACTCCTCACCATAGTTATGTCCGTCGCAGCCTTCTTGGGTTTCAGGAGGCACATACAAACGTTATCACAATTATGGTGAAACGTTGAAAACCTGCAAATAATTTTCAACGTAGTGGTTAATTGAAAAGCTCTGCGGCATACTTCTTGGAACAAGCCAGTTACCTGTTCCCACGCAAAGAGGAGTATATAGAACCATGGTGGATTTCCAGCTGATGAAGTAAAGGATTATTAAAGGAACGGGATGACCATGGGGATCATCGTTAATTCTCTGAAACAGAATCTGCACTTTTCACCTGCCAAACACATGCCCACTTCTTCTCTCTGGGGATAATAAAAACAAACCAGTGAATTGACAGATGGCTTGACCAACCCATCCACACTGACCGCACAAAAAAAAAAAAAAGTACCCTCCAGCTACTAATTATAATGCTAACTTGCAAAATTTCCCTGCATTTTTAAACAATGGAAAAATGATGGTGGGATGCTTCTTAGAAGAATGGCTACTTGTCAGTCTCCACTAACAAAAATAGGCAACACGAAGTCAGCTACGCGCAGCATACTTATGTCCTTGGCAGCCATATTGGGTTTGAGGAGACACATACACACGTTATCACTATTATGGTGAAACGCTGAAAACCTGCAAATGATTTTCAACATACTGGTTAATTGAAAAGCTCTGAGGCATACTTCTTGGAACAAGCCAGTTTCCTGTGCCCAAGCATAGAGAAGTATATAGAACCATGGTGGATTCCCAGCTCATGAAGCAAAGGATTCTTAAAGGAACGGGATTACCATGCGGATCCTGTTTAATTCTTGAAACAGATCCGAAGTTTTCACCTGCCATACTAATACCCACTTCTCCTCTCTGGGGATAATAAAAACAAACCAGCGAACTGACAGAGGGCCAACCAACACATCCACACCGACCCCACAGGAAAAAAAAAAAAAACACCGTAGCCTCCAGCTACTAATTATAATGCTAACTTGCAAAATTTTCCTGCATTTTCAAACAATGGAAAAATGATGGTGAGATGATACTTAGAAGAATGGATTCTTGTCAATATCCACTAACAAAAATAGGCAAAACCAAGTCAGCTACGCCTCAGCATAGTTATGTTCGTGACAGCCTTCTTGGGTTTCAGGAGGCACAAACAAACGTTATCACAATTACGGTGAAACGCTGAACACCTGCAAATAATTTTCAACGTAGTGGTTAATTGAAAACCTCTGCGGCATACTTCTTGGAACAAGCCAGTTACCTGTTCCCACGCAAAGAGGTTTATATAGAACCATGGTGGATTTCCAGCTGATGAAGTTAAGGATTATTAAAGGAACGGGATGACCATGGGGATCAATCTTAATTCTCTGAAACAGAATCCGCCCTTTTCACCTGCCAAACACATGCCCACTTCTCCTCTCTGGGGATAATAAAAACTAACCAGCGAACTGACAGAGGGCCTGACCCCCCCATCCACATCGACCACACACAAAAAAAAAAACACCGTGGCATCCAGCTACTAATTATAATGCTAACTTCCAAAATTACCCTACATTTTAAAACAATGGAAAAATGGTGGTGGGATGATACTTAGAAGAATGGCTTCTTGTCAGTCTCCACTGACAAAAATAGGCAACACCAAATCAGCTACGCCTCAGCATAGTTATGTCCGTCGCAGCCTTCTTGGGTTTCAGGAGGCACATACACACGTTATCAAAATTATGGTGAAACGCTGAAAACCTGCAAATAATTTTCAACGTACTGGTTAATTTGAAAACTCTCCAGCATACTTCTTGGAACAAGCCAGGTACCTGTGCCCACGCATAGAGGAGTATATAGAAACATGGTGGAATCCCAACTGATGAAGCAAAGGATTCTTAAAGGAAAGAGATGACCATGCGGATCCTGTTTAATTCTCTGAAACAGAATCCGCACTTTTCACCTGCCAAACATATGCCCACTACTCTTCTCTGGGGATAATAAAAACAAACCAGCGATCTGACAGAGGGCCTCAACACCCATCCTGACCGACCCCACAAAAAAAAATGTACCCTCCAGCTACTCATTATAATGCCAATTTGCAAAATTTCCCTGCATTTTTAAACAATGGAGAAATGATGGTGGGATGATACTTAGAAGAATGGCTTCTTGTCAGTCTCCACTGACAAAAATAGGCAACACCAAGTCAGCTACGCCTCAGCATAGTTATGTCCGTAGCAGCCATATTTGGTTTCAGGAGACACATACTCACGTTATCACAATTATGGGGAAACGCTGAAAACCTGCAAAGGATTTTCAACATACTGGTTAATTTAAAAGCTCTGAGGCATACTTCTTGGAACAAGCCAGTTTCCTGTGCCCACGCAAAGAGGAGTATATAGAACCATGGTGCATTTCCAGCTGATGAATAAAGGATTATTAAAGGAACGGGATGACCATGGGAATCATCGTTAATTCTCTGAAACAGAATCCGCCCTTTTCACCTGACAAACACATGCCCACTTCTCCTCTCTGGGGATAATAAAAACTAACCAGCGAACTGACAGAGGGCCTGACCAACACATCCACATCGACCACACACACAAAAAAACCGTACCCTCCAGCTACTAATTATAATGCTAACTTCCAAAATTTCCCTTCATTTTTAACCAACGGAAAAATGATGGCGGCATGATACTTAGAAGAATGGCTTCTTGTCAGTCTCCACTAACAGAAATCGGCAAAACCAAGTCAGCTACGCCTCAGCATAGTTATGTCTGTGGCAGCCATCTTGGGTTTCAAGGCACATACAAACGTTGTCGCAATTATGATGAAACGCTGAACACCTGCAAATAATTTTCAATGTACTTTTTATTTGAAAAGCTCTGTGCCATACTGCTTTGAACAAGCCAGTAACCTGTGCCCACCCATACGGGAGTATATAGAACCATGATGGTTTCCCAGCTGATGAAGCAAAGGATTCTTAAAGGAAGCGGATGACCATGCGGATCCTGTTTAATTCTTTGAAACAGAATCCGCACTTTTCACCTGCCAACAATATGCCCACGTCTCCTCTCTGGGGATAATAAAAACAAACCAGTGAACATCTAGAGGGCCTTGCACCCCCATCCACACCGACCCCACAAAACAAAAAAAGTATCCTCCAGCTACTAATTATAATACTAACTTGCAAAATTTCCCTGCATTTTAAAACAATGGAAAAATGGTGGTTGGATGATACTTAGAAGAATGGCTTCTAGTCAGTCTCCACTAACAAAAATAGGCAACACCAGTCAGCTACTCCTCACCATAGTTATGTCCGTCGCAGCCTTCTTGGGTTTCAGGAGGCACATACAAACGTTATCACAATTATGGTGAAACGTTGAAAACCTGCAAATAATTTTCAACGTAGTGGTTAATTGAAAAGCTCTGCGGCATACTTCTTGGAACAAGCCAGTTACCTGTTCCCACGCAAAGAGGAGTATATAGAACCATGGTGGATTTCCAGCTGATGAAGTAAAGGATTATTAAAGGAACGGGATGACCATGGGGATCATCGTTAATTCTCTGAAACAGAATCTGCACTTTTCACCTGCCAAACACATGCCCACTTCTTCTCTCTGGGGATAATAAAAACAAACCAGTGAATTGACAGATGGCTTGACCAACCCATCCACACTGACCGCACAAAAAAAAAAAAAAGTACCCTCCAGCTACTAATTATAATGCTAACTTGCAAAATTTCCCTGCATTTTTAAACAATGGAAAAATGATGGTGGGATGCTTCTTAGAAGAATGGCTACTTGTCAGTCTCCACTAACAAAAATAGGCAACACGAAGTCAGCTACGCGCAGCATACTTATGTCCTTGGCAGCCATATTGGGTTTGAGGAGACACATACACACGTTATCACTATTATGGTGAAACGCTGAAAACCTGCAAATGATTTTCAACATACTGGTTAATTGAAAAGCTCTGAGGCATACTTCTTGGAACAAGCCAGTTTCCTGTGCCCAAGCATAGAGAAGTATATAGAACCATGGTGCATTCCCAGCTCATGAAGCAAAGGATTCTTAAAGGAACGGGATTACCATGTGGATCCTGTTTAATTCTTGAAACAGATCCGAAGTTTTCACCTGCCATACTAATACCCACTTCTCCTCTCTGGGGATAATAAAAACAAACCAGCGAACTGACAGAGGGCCAACCAACACATCCACACCGACCCCACAGGAAAAAAAAAAAAAACACCGTAGCCTCCAGCTACTAATTATAATGCTAACTTGCAAAATTTTCCTGCATTTTCAAACAATGGAAAAATGATGGTGAGATGATACTTAGAAGAATGGATTCTTGTCAATATCCACTAACAAAAATAGGCAAAACCAAGTCAGCTACGCCTCAGCATAGTTATGTTCGTGACAGCCTTCTTGGGTTTCAGGAGGCACAAACAAACGTTATCACAATTACGGTGAAACGCTGAACACCTGCAAATAATTTTCAACGTAGTGGTTAATTGAAAACCTCTGCGGCATACTTCTTGGAACAAGCCAGTTACCTGTTCCCACGCAAAGAGGTTTATATAGAACCATGGTGGATTTCCAGCTGATGAAGTTAAGGATTATTAAAGGAACGGGATGACCATGGGGATCAATCTTAATTCTCTGAAACAGAATCCGCCCTTTTCACCTGCCAAACACATGCCCACTTCTCCTCTCTGGGGATAATAAAAACTAACCAGCGAACTGACAGAGGGCCTGACCCCCCCATCCACATCGACCACACACAAAAAAAAAAAACACCGTGGCATCCAGCTACTAATTATAATGCTAACTTCCAAAATTACCCTACATTTTAAAACAATGGAAAAATGGTGGTGGGATGATACTTAGAAGAATGGCTTCTTGTCAGTCTCCACTGACAAAAATAGGCAACACCAAATCAGCTACGCCTCAGCATAGTTATGTCCGTCGCAGCCTTCTTGGGTTTCAGGAGGCACAAACAAACGTTATCACAATTATGGTGAAACGCTGAACACCTGCAAATAATTTTCAACGTAGTGGTTAATTGAAAAGGTCTGCGGCATACTTCTTGGATCAAGCCGGTTACCTGTTCCCACGCAAAGAGGAATATATAGAACCATGGTGGATTTCCAGCTGATGAAGTAAAGGATTATTAAAGGAACGAGATGACCATGGGGATCATCGTTAATTCTCTGAAACAGAATCCGCCCTTTTCACCTGCCAAACACATGCCCACTTCTCCTCTCTGGTTATAATAAAAACTAACCAGCGAACTGACAGAGGGCCTGACAAACACATCCACATCGAGCACACACACACAAAAAAAACTGTACCCTCCAGCTACTAATTATAATGCTAACTTGCAAAATTTCCCTGCATTTTAAAACAATAGAAAAATGGTGGTGGGATGATACTTAGAAGAATGGATTCTTGTCAGTCTCCACTAACAAAAATAGGCAACACCAAGTCAGCTACTCCTCACCATAGTTATGTCCGTCGCAGCCTTCTTGTGTTTCAGGAGGCACAAACAAACGTTATCACAATTATGGTGAAACCCTGAACACCTGCAAATAATTTTCAACGTAGTGGTTAATTGAAAAGCTCTGCGGCATACTTCTTGGAACAAGGCAGTTACCTGTTCCCACGCAAAGAGGAGTATATAGAACCATGGTGGATTTCCAGCTGATGAAGTAAAGGATTATTAAAGGAACGGGATGAGCATGGGGATCATCGTTAATTCTCTGAAAGAGAATCCGCCCTTTTCACCTGCCAAACACATGCCCACTTCTCCTCTCTGGGGATAATAAAAACTAACCAGCGAGCTGACACAGGGCCTGACTGCCCCCATCCACATCGACCAAACACAAAAAAAAACCGTACCCTCCAGCTACTAATTATAATGCTAACTTTCAAAATTTCCCTGCATTTTAAAACAATGCAAAAAAGGTGGTGGGATGATACTTAGAAGAATGGCTTCTTGTCTGTCTCCACTAACAAAAATAGGCAACACCAAATCAGCTACTCCTCAGCATAGTTATGTCCGTCGCATCCTTCTTGGGTTTCAGGAGGCACATACAAACGTTATCAAAATTATGGTGAAACGCTGAAAACCTGTAAATAATTTTCAACGTAGTGGTTAATTGAAAAGCTCTGCGACATACTTCTTGGAACAAGCCAGGTACCTGTGCCCACGCATAGAGGAGTATATAGAAACATGGTGGAATCCCAGCTGATGAAGCAAAGGATTCTTAAAGGAATGAGATGACCATGCCGATCCTGTTTAATTCTCTGATACAGAATCCGCACTTTTCACCTGCCAAACACATGCCCACTTCTCCTCTCTGGGGATAATAAAAACAAACCAGTGAATTGACACATGGCCTGACCAACCCATCCACACCGACCCCACAAAAAAAAAAAAAAAGTACCCTCCAGCTACTAATTATAATGCTAACTTGCAAAATTTCCCTGCATTTTTAAACAATGGAAAAATGATGGTGGGATGATACTTAGAAGAATGGCTTCTTGTCAGTCTCCACTAACAAAAAGAGGCAACACGAAGTCAGCTACGCCTCAGCATACTTATGTCATTGGCAGCCATATTGGGTTTCAGGAGAGACATACAAACGTTATCACAATTATGGTGAAACGCTGAAAACCTGCAAAGGATTTTCAACATAGTGGTTAATTGAAAAGCTCTGAGGCATACTTCTTGGAACAAGCCAGTTTCCTGTGCCCACGCATAGAGAAGTATAGAGAACCATGGTGGATTCCCAGCTCATGAAGCAAAGGATTCTTAAAGGAACCGGATTACCATGCGGATCCTGTTTAATTCTCTGAAACAGATCCGAAGTTTTCACCTGCCATACTAATACACACTTCTCCTCTCTGGGGATAATAAAAACAAACCAGCGAACTGACAGAGGGCCTGACCAACACATCCACACAGACCCCACAGGATAAAAAAAAAAAAAAACACCGTAGCCTCCAGCTACTAATTATAATGCTAACTTGCAAAATTTCCCTGCATTTTAAAACAATGGAAAAATGATGGTGAGATGATACTTAGAAGAATGGATTCTTGTCAGTCTCCACTAACAAAAATAGGCAAAACCAAATCAGCTACGCCTCAGCATCGTTATGTTTGTGGCAGCCATCTTGTGTTTCAGGAGGCACAAACAAACGTTATCACAATTATGGTGAAACGCTGAACACCTGCAAATAATTTTCAAGGTACTGGTTAATTGAAAAGCTCTGCGGCATACTTCTTGGAACAAGCTAGTTACCTGTTCCCACGCAAAGAGGAGTATATAGAACCATGGTCAATTTCCAGCTGTTGAATTTAAGGATTATTAAAGGAACGGGATGAGCATGGGGATCATCGTTAATTCTCTGAAACAGAATCCGCCCTTTTCACCTGCCAAACACATGCCCACTTCTCCTCTCTGGGGATAATAAAAACTAACCAGTGAACTGACAGAGGGCCTGACCCCCCCATCCACATCGACCACACACAAAAAAAAAAACCGTACCCTCCAGCTACTAATTATAATGCTAACTTGCAAAATTTACCTGCATTTTAAAACAATGGAAAAATGGTGGTGGGATGAGACTTAGAAGAATGGCTTCTTGTCTGTCTCCACTAACAAAAATAGGCAACACCAAGTCAGCTACTCCTCAGCATAGTTATGTCCGTCGCAGCCTTCTTGGGTTTCAGGAGGCATATACAAACGTTATCAAAATTATGGTGAAACGCTGAAAACCTGCAAATAATTTTCAACGTACTGGTTAATATGAAAACTCTCCAGCATACTTCTTGGAACAAGCCAGGTACCTGTGCCCACGCATAGAGGAGTATATAGAAACATGGTGGAATCCTAGCTGATGAAGCAAAGGATTCTTAAAGGAAGCGGATGACCATGCGGATCCTGTTTAATTCTTTGAAACAGAATCCGCACTTTTCACCTGCCAACAACATGCCCACTTCTCCTCTCTGGGGATAATAAAAACTAACGAGCGAACATCTAGAGGGCCTTGCACCCACATCCACACCGACCCCACAAAAAAAAAAGGACCCTCCAGCTACTAATTATAATACTAACTTGCAAAATTTCCCTGCATTTTAAAACAATGGAAAAATGGTGGTGGGATGATACTTAGAAGAATGGCTTCTTGTCAGTCTCCACTAACAAAAATAGGCAACACCAAGTCAACTACTCCTCAGCATAGTTATGTCCGTCGCAGCCTTCTTGGGTTTCAGAAGGCACAAACAAACGTTATCACAATTATGGTGAAACGCTGAACACCTGCAAATAATTTTCAACGTAGTGGTTAATTGAAAATCTCTGCGGCATACTTCTTGGAACAAGCCAGTTACTTGTTCCCACGTAAAGAGGAGTATATAGAACCATGGTGGATTTCCAGCTGATGAAGTAAAGGATTATTAAAGGAACGGGATGACCATGGGGATCATCGTTAATTCTCTGAAACAGAATCCGCCCTTTTCACCTGCCAAACACATGCCCACTTCTCCTCTCTGGTTATAATAAAAACTAACCAGCGAACTGACAGAGGGCCTGACCCCCCCCATCCACATCGACCACACACAAAAAAAACCGTACCCTCCAGCTACTAATTATAATGCTAACTTGCAAAATTTCCCTGCATTTTAAAACAATGGAAAAATGGTGGTGGGATGATACTTAGAAGAATGGCTTTTTGTCTGTCTCCACTAACAAAAATAGGCAGCACCAAGTCAGCTACTCCTCAGCATAGTTATTTCCGTCGCAGCCTTCTTGGGTTTCAGGAGGCACATACAAACGTTATCAAAATTATGGTGAAACGCTGAAAACCTGCAAATAATTTTCAACGTACTGGTTAATTTGAAAACTCTCCAGCATACTTCTTGGAACAAGCCAGGTACCTGTGCCCACGCATAGAGGAGTATATAGAAACATGGTGGAATCCCAGCTGATGAAGCAAAGGATGCTTAAAGGAATGACATGACCATGCGGATCCTATTTAATTCTCTGAAACAGAATCCGAACTTTTCACCTGCCAAACACATGCCCACTTCTCCTCTCTGGGGATAATAAAAACAAACCAGTGAATTGATAGATGGACTGACCAACCCATCCACACTGATCCCACAAAAAAAAAAAAAAAGTACCCTCCAGCTACTAATTATAATGCTAACTTGCAAAATTTCCCTGCATTTTTAAACAATGGAAAAATGATGGTGGGATGATACTTAGAAGAATGGCTTCTTTTTAGTCTCCACTAACAAAAATAGGCAACACGAAGTCAGCTACGCCTCAGTATACTTATGTCCTTGGCAGCCATATTGAGTTTCAGGAGACACATACAAACGTTATGAGAATTATGGTGAAACGCTGAAAATCTGCAAATAATTTTCAACGTACTGCTTAATTGAAAAGCTCTGCGGCATACTTCTTGGAACAAGCCAGTTACCTGTGCCCACACATAGAGGAGTATATAGAACCACGGTGGATTCCCAGCTGATGAAGCAAAAGGTTCCTTAAGGAACGGGATGAGCATGCGGATCCTGTTTCATTCTCTGAAACAGAATCCGAACTTTTCACCTGCCAAACACATGCCCACTACTCTTCTCTGGGGATAATAAAAACAAACCAGCGATCTGACAGAGGGCCTCAACACCCATCCTGGCCGACCCCACAAAAAAAAAAGTACCCTCCAGCTACTAATTATAATGCCAATTTGCAAAATTTCCCTGCATTTTTAAACAATGGAGAAATGATGGTGGGATGATACTTAGAAGAATGGCTTCTTGTCAGTCTCCACTGACAAAAATAGGCAACACCAAGTCAGCTACGCCTCAGCATAGTTATGTCCGTAGCAGCCATATTTGGTTTCAGTAGGCACATACACACGTTATCACAATTATGGTGAAACGCTGAAAACCTGCAAAGGATTTTCAACATACTGGTTAATTGAAAACCTCTGAGGCATACTTCTTGGAACAAGCCAGTTTCCTGTACCCACGCATAGAGAAGTGTATAGAACCATGGTGGATTCCCATCTCATGAAGCAAAGGATTCTTAAAGGAACGGGATTACCATGCGGATCCTGTTTATTTCTCTGAAACAGATCCGCAGTTTTCACCTGCCATACTAATACCCACTTCTCCTCTCTGGAGATAATAAAAACAAACCAGCGAACTGACAGCGGGCCTGACCAACACATCCACACCGATCCCACAGGAAAAAAAAAAAAAACACCGTAGCCTCCAGCTATTAATTATAATGCTAACTTGCAAAATTTTCCTGCATTTTTAAACAATGTAAAAATGATGGTGAGATGATACTTAGAAGAATGTATTCTTGTCAGTCTCCACTAACAAAAATAGGCAAAACCAAGTCAGCTACGCCTCAGCATCGTTATATTCGTGGCAGCCATCTTGGGTTTCAGGAGGCACAAACAAACGTTATCACAATTATGGTGAAACGCTGAACACCTGCAAATAATTTTCAACGTACTCGTTAATTGAAAAGCTCTGCGGCATACTTCTTGGAACAAGCCAGTTACCTGTTCCCACGCAAAGAGGAGTATATAGAACCATGGTGGATTTCCAGGTGATGAAGTGAAGGATTATTAAAGGAACGGGATAGGCATGGGGATCATCGTTAATTCTCTGAAACAGATTCCGCCCTTTTCACCTTCCAAACACATGCCCACTTCTCCTCTCTGGGGATAATAAAAACTAACCAGCTAACTGACAGAGGGCCTGACCCCCCCATCCACATCGACCACACACAACAAAAAAACCGTACCCTCCAGCTACTAATTATAATGCTAACTTCCAAAATTTCCCTTCATTTTTAACCAACGGAAAAATGATGGCGGCATGATACTTAGAAGAATGGCTTCTTGTCAGTCTCCACTAACAAAAATCGGCAAAACCAAGTCAGCTACGCCTCAGCATAGTTATGTCTGTGGCAGCCATCTTGGGTTTCAAGGGACATACAAACGTTGTCACAATTATGATGAAACGCTGAACACCTGCAAATAATTTTCAATGTACTTTTTATTTGAAAATCTCTGTGGCATACTTCTTGGAACAAGCCAGTCACCTGTGGCCACCCATACGGGAGTATATAGAACGATGGTGGTTTCCCAGCTGATGAAGCAAAGGATTCTTAAAGGAAGCGGATGACCATGCGGATCCTGTTTAATTTTTGAAACAGAATCCGCACTTTTCACCTGCCAACAACATGCCCACTTCTCCTCTCTGGGGATAATAAAAACAAACCAGCGAACATTTAGAGGGCCTTGCACCCCCATCCACACCGACCCCACAAAAAAAAAAAAGTACCCTCCAGCTACTAATTATAATGCTAACTTGCACAATTTCCCTGCATTTTTAAACAATTGAAAAATCATGGTGGGATTATACTTAAAAGAATGGCTTCTTGTCAGTCTCCACTGACAAAAATAGGCAACACCAAGTGAGCTACGCCTCAGCATAGTTATGTCCGTGGCAGCCATCTTGGATTTCAGCAGGCACATACAAACGTTATCACAATTATGGTGAAACGCTGAAAACCTGCAAATAATTTTCAACGTACTGGTTAATTGAAAAGCTCTGCGGCATACTTCTTGGAACAAGCCAGGTACCTGTGCCCACGCATAGAGGAGTATATAGAACCATGGTGGATTCCCAGCTGATGAAGCAAAGGATTCTTTTTTTTTTTTTTTTTTTTTTGTTGAGACAGAGTCTCAATTTGTTGCCCAGGCTAGAGTGAGTGCCGTGGCGTCAGCTTAGTTCACAGCAACCTCAGACTCCTCAGCTTAAACGATCCTACTGCCTCAGCCTCCCGAGTAGCTGGGACTACAGACATGCGCCACTATGCCCGGCTAATTTTTTCTATATAGATTTTTAGTTGTCCATATAATGTCTTTCTATTTTTAGTAGAGACGGGGTCTCGCTCTTGCTCAGGCTGGTCTCGAACTCCTGACCTCGAGCGATCCACCCGCCTCGGCCTCCCAGAGTGCTAGGATTACAGGCGTGAGCCACCGCGCCCTTCCAGGATTCTTAAAGGAACGGGATGACCATGCGAATGCTGTTTAATTCTCTGAAAGAGTATCCGCACTTTTCAGCTGCCATCAAATGCCGACTTCCCCTCTCTGGGGATAATAAAAACAAACCAGCAAATTTATAGAGGGCCTGACCCCCCCATCGACACCGACCCGACCAAAAAAAAAAAAAAAAAAGTACCCTCCAGCTACTAATTATAAAGCTAACTTGCAAAATTTCCCTGCATTTTTTAACAATGGAAAAATGACGGTGGGCTTATACTTAGAATGGCTTCTTGTTAGTCTCCGCTGACAAAAATAGGCAACACCAAGTCGGCTACACCTCAGCATAGTTATGTCCGTGGGAGCCATCTTGGGTTTCAGGAGGCACATACAAACGTTATTACAATTAGGGTGAAATGCTGAAAACCTGCAAATAATTTTCAACGTACTGGTTAATTGAAAAGCTCTGCGGCATACTTCTTGGAACAAGCCAGTTACCTGTGCCAACGCATAGAGGAGTATAGAACCATGGTGGATTCCCAGCTGATGAAGCAAAGGATTCTTAAAGGAATGGGATGATCATGTGGATCCTGTTTAATTCTCTGAAATAGAATCCACACTTTTCACCTGCCAAACACATGCCCACTTGTCCTCTCTGGGGATAATAAAAGAAAACCAGCGAACTCACAGAGGGCCTGAAACGCCCATCCACCCCTACCCCACAAAAAAAGAAAAAAAAATACGTACCCTACATCTAATTATAATACTAACTTGCAAAATTTCCCTCCATTTTTACGCAATGGAAAAATGATGTTGGGATGATACTTAGAAGAATGTCTTCTTGTCAGTCTCCACTAACAAAAATAGGCATCAACAAGTCAGCTATGCCTCAGCATATTTATATCCGTGGCAGCCATCTTGGGTTTAAGGAGGCACATTCAAACGTTATCACAATTACGTTTAAACATGCTAAAAACCTGACAATTCTAAAAGTACTGGTTAATTCAAAAGCTCTGTCGCATACTTCTTGGAACAAGCCAGTTACCTGTGCCCATGCAAAGAGAGGTCTAGAGAACCATGGTGGATTCCCAGGTGATGAATCAAAGGATTCTTAAAGGAACAGGCTCAAAAGTGCAGATCCTGTTTCAGTCTAAGTGTGAAACAGGATCCGCACATTTTGCCTGCAACACACATTCGCCCTTCTCATCTCTAGGGATAACAAAAACAGCCCATCGGATTTACAGATGCCCTGCCCCCGGCCCCCACCACCCCACACAAAATAGTCTGCTCCAGCGACTCGTCCTTATGCTATCTGGTGAAAGGTCATAAGCCTTTTAAAAAACTGGAGATAGGATGGTAGAATTATACCTAAAAGACTGGCTTATTGCCAGATTCCCATACCAAGTATTGGCAACAGCAAGTGACGTAGGCCTCAGCATAGGTTTGTCCATGGCAGCCATCTTGGGTTTAAGGAGACACAGATGAACCTTATAACAATTATAATAAAAGGTGCTGCGAAAGCTGTTAAATAATTCTCATGGTAGTAGTTATTTCAAAAGCTCTGCGGCATACTTCTTTGAACTAGCCAGTTAACTGGGCCCACGCATAGTGCGGTATAGAGAACTATGGTGGATTCCCAGCTGATGAAGCAAAGGATTCTTAAAGGAACAGGATGAACATGCGTATCCTGTTTCATACTCTGAAACAGGATCTGCACTTTTCACCTGCCAAACACATGCCCACTTCTCCTCTCTGGGGATAATAAAAAGAAACCAGAGAACTGGCGGAGGGCTTGCCGCACCAGCCCCCAGACCCCACATAAAAACTTCCCGTCCAGCGACTCCTTGTTATTCTAACTGCCAAAAGGTGCTCTGACTTTTAAAATAGTGGAGAAGGATGGTGAAATGATACTTAAAAGAATGTATTCTTTCCAGTCTCCAGTACCAAGGATCGGCCACCCAAAGTGAGCTCGGCCTCAGCACAGTTTTGTCCATGGCAGCCATCTCGAGACGAACCTTATGACAATTATGATGAAAGGTGCTGCAAAACCTGGCAAATAATTCTCAACGTAGTGGTTTTTTCAAAAGCTCTGTGGAATACTTCTTGGAACCCGGCAGTTTTCTGGGCCCACGCATAGAGGGGTCTAGAGAACCATGATGGATTCCCAGGTGATGAATCAAAGGATTCTTAAAGGAACAGGCTGAAAAGTGCGGATCCTGTTTCAGTCTGAGACTGAAACACTATATGCACTTTTTGCCTGCAACACACATGCCCACTTCTCCTCTCTAGGGATAATAAAAACAATCAATCGGATTGACAGATGTCCTCCCCCGCCCCCCAACACTGTACACAAAAAGGTCCCCTCCAGCGACTCATCCTTATGCTATCTGGCGAAAGGTCCTCTGCGTTTTAAAATAATGAAGATAGGATGGTGGAATTATACTTAAAATACTGGCCTTTTGCCAGACTCCCATACCAATTATTGGCAACAGGAAGTGACCTAGGTGTCAGCATAGGTTTGTCCGTGGCTGCCATCTAGGGTTTTAGGAAGCACAGATGAACCTTATCAAAATTATGGTAAAAGTGCTGGAAAAGCTGGCAAATAATTTCCATAGTAGTGGTTATTTCAAAAGCTCTGAGGAAAACTTCTTGGAACCAGGCAGTTTTCTGTGTGCACTAAAAGAGGGGTCTAGAGAACCATGGTGGATTCCCAGCTGATGAAGCAAAGGATTCTTAATGGAACAGGGTGAAAAGTGCAGATCCTGTGTCTGTCTAAGACTGAAACAGGACGCACACTTTTCACCTGCCACACACATGCCCACTTTTCCTCTCTGGGGATAATAAAAACAAACCAGCGAACTGACAAAGGGCCTGCCCCCCTTCCACCCACGCAGATCCCCCCCAAAAAAATTCCCCTCCAGCTACTAATTATTATGCTAACTTGCAAAATTTCCCCGCATTTTTAAACAATGGAGAAAGGACGGTGGAGTGATACTTAGAAGAATGGCTTCTTGTCAGTCTCCACTAACAAAAATAGGCAACACCAAGTCAGCTACGCCTCAGCATAGTTATGCCCGTGGCAGCCATGTTGGGTTTAAGGAGGCACATACAAACTTTATCATAATTATGGTGAAACGTGCTGAAAACCCGGCAAATAATTCTCAACGTACTGTTTAATTCAAAAGCTCTGTGGCATACTTCTTGGAAGAAGCCAGTTACCTGGGCCCACGCATAGAGGGGTCTAGAGAACCTTGGTGGATTCCAAGGTGATGAATCTAAAGATTCTTAAAGGAACAGGCTGAAAAGTGCAGATCCTGACTGAAACAGGATTCTGACTTTTTGCCTGCAACACACATGCCCACTTCTCCTCTCTAGGGATAACAAAAACAACCCATCGGATTGACAGATGGCCTGCCCCCGCCCCCCACCACCCCACACAAAATCGTGCCCTCCAGCGACTGATCCTTATGCTATCTGGCAATACGTCCTCTGCCTTTTAAAATAATGG
Organism: Eulemur rufifrons; assembly: GCF_041146395.1. Taxonomy (NCBI): domain Eukaryota; kingdom Metazoa; phylum Chordata; class Mammalia; order Primates; family Lemuridae; genus Eulemur; species Eulemur rufifrons. Next base: position 2,653,241 of record NW_027182814.1, on the reverse strand, counting down.
AGATAGAATGGTGGAATTATACCTAAAAGACTGGCTTATTGCCAGACTCCCATACCAAGTATTCGCAACAGCAAGTCACCTAGGCCTCAGCACACGTTTGTCCCTGGCAGCCATCTTGGGTTTAAGGAGGCACAGATGAACCTTATCACAATTATGGTGAAAGGTGCTGCAAAAGCGGTCAAGTAATTCTCATGGTAGTGGTTACTTGAAAAGCTCTGCGGCATAATTCTTTGAACTAGCCAGTTAACTGGGCCCACGCATAGAGCAGTCTAGAGGCCCATGGTGGATTCCCAGCTGATGAAGCAAGGGATTCTTAATGGAACGGGGTGAAAAGTGCGGTTTCTGTTTCAGTCTAAGACAGAAACGGGATCCAAACTTTTCACCTGCCACACACATGCCCACTTCTCCGGTCTGGGGAAAATAAAAACAATCCAGCGAACTGACAGAGGGCCTGCGCCCCCCACCCACACCGACCCCACAAATAAAAATGTCCCCTCCAGCTACTAATTATTATGCTAACTTGCAAAGGTTTCCGTGCATTTTAAAATAATGGGGAAAGTATGGTGGAATGATACTTAAAAGAATGGCCTCCTTCCAGCCTCCAGTAACAAGTGTCGTGAAATCCAAGTGACCTAGGCCTCAGCATAGTTTTCTCCGTGGCAGCCATCTTGTGTTTAAGGAGGCACAGACGATCCTTATCACAATTATGGTGATATGTGCTGCAGAAACTGGCAAATAATTCTACACGTAGTGTTTATCTCAAAAGCTGTGCAGCATACATCTTGGTACAGGCCAGTTCATGGGCCCATGCATGGAGGGTTCTAAGGAACTATGGTGGATTCCCAGCTGATGAATCAAAGGATTTTTAATGGAACCAGCTGAAAAGTGCGGATACTGTTTCAGTCTAACTGAAACAGGATCCGCACATTTCACCTGCCACAAATATATCCACTTCCCTGTCTGGGCATAATAAACACAAACAACCAGACTGACAGAGGGACTGTCCCCCAAACCACCCCGATCCCACCCAAAAACATCCCCTCCGTTGACTCATCCTTATGCTAACTGCCGAAAGTTGCTCACCTTTTAATATAAGGGAGAAAGGATGGTGCAATGATAATTAAAAGACTGGATTCTTGTCAGACTCCCGTACCAAGTATTGGCAACACCAAGCGAGAGAACCCTCAGTATAGGTTTGTCCATGGAAGCCATCTAGGGTTTAAGGAAGCACAAATGAACCTTATCAAAATTATGGTAAAAGTGCTGGAAAAGCTGGCAAATAATTTCCATGGTAGTGGTTATTTCAAATGCTCTGTGGCATACTTCTTTGAACTAGCCTGTTAAGTGGGCCCACACATAGTGGGGTGTAGAGAACTATGGTGGATTCCCAGCTGATGAAGCAAAGGATTCTTAAAGGAACAGGATGAAAAGTGCCGATCCTGTATCAGTCTAAGACTGAAACAGGATCCACACTTTTCACTTGCCACACACATGTCCACTTCTCCTCTCCGGGGATAATAAAAACAAACCACTGGACTGACAGAGGGCCTGGCTCTGCCTCTCCCACCCCACACAAAAACGTTTCCTCCAGCGACTCATCCTTAAGCTAAATGGCAATAGGTGCTCTGCCTTTTAAAATAGTTGTGAAAGGAAGGTGGAATGATACTTAAAGGAATGGCTTCTTGCCACGGACCAGTACCAATTATCGGCAACTCCAAGGGAGATTGGCCTAACCGTAGTTTTTTCTGTGGAAGCCAGCTTGGGTTTCAGGATGCACTGCCTAACCTTTTCACAATCATTGTGAAAGTTGCTGCAAAAACTGGCAAATAATACTCAATGTAGTGGTTATTTCCAAAGCTCTGCGGCATACTTCTTGGAACTAGCCAGTTACCTGGGCCCACGCTCAGGGAGGTCTAGAGAACCATGGTGGATTCCCAACTGATGAATTAAAGGATTCCAAAAGGAACAGGCTCAAAAGCGGAGATACTGTTTCAGACTGAAACAGGATCCAAAGTTTTCACCTGCCACATACGTGCCCGCTTCTCCTCTCTGGGAATAATAAAAACAAACCACCGGACTGACAGAGGGCCTGCCCTCCCACACACACCCAACCCCACACAAAAAGCCGCTCCAGTGACTCATCTTTATGCTAACTGGCTAAAGGTGCACTGCCTTTTAAAATAATGGAGAAAAGACGGTGGAATTGTACTTAAAAAAAATGGCTTCTTGCCAGGCTCCAGTAAAATGTATCGGTACACCAAGGGAGCTAGGCCTCAGCATAGTTTTGTCCGTGGCAGCCTGCTTGGGTTTAAGGAGGCACAGATGAACCTTATCACAATTATGGTCAAAGGTGCTGCAAAAACTGGCAAACAATTCTCAACGTAGTGGTTATTTCAAAAGCTCTACGGCATACATCTTGGAACTAGCCAGTTACCTGGGCCCACACATAGAGGGGTCTCGACAGCCATGGTGGATTCCCAGCTGATGAATCAAAGGATTCGTAAAGGAACTGGCTGAAAAGTGCGGATCCTGTTTCAGTCTAAGACTGAAACAGGATCCGTACTTTTCACCTGCCACACACATGCCCACCTCTCCTCTTTGGGCATAATAAAGACAAACCACCAGACAGACAGAGAGCCTTCCCCTCAACGCACCACCCGACCCCACTCAAAAACGTCCCCTCCAGCAACTCATTCTTATGATAACTGGAAAAAGGTGTTCTGCCTTTTAAAATGATGGAGAAAGGATGGTGGAATGACTCTTAATAGCATGGCTTCTTGCCAGGCTCCAGTACCAACTATCGGCAACACCAAGTGAACTAGGCCTCAGCATAGTTTTGTCCGCCCCAGCCATCTTGGGTTGAAGGAGGCACGGACGAACCTTATCACAATTATGGTGAAAGGTGGTGCAAAAACTAGCAAATAATTCTCAACGTAGTGGTTATTTCAAAAGCTCTGTGGCATACTTCTTGGAACTAGCCAGTTACCTGGGCCCACGCATAGAGGTCTTTAAAGAACCATGGTGTATTCCCAGCTGATGAATCAAACGATTCTTTTTTGTTTGTTTGTTTGTTTGTTAGCTCATTATGGGGGTACAAAAGATCAGGCTATATACATTCCCCATGCCTCCCCTTTCCCCCGATTCTGAGCTTCAATTTTGTCCATTCCCTAGTCAGTGCACAGCACATTCATCATGTAGGTGTGCACCCCTCCTCTCCCCCACCCCATCCCCCCCAGTTAGAACTTGAAGGGTGTCCATTCCCCAGGCAGTGCACATCACATTCATCAAGTAGGTATACACCCATCCCTTCCACCCGGCCCCAACCTCTGTCCGATACCCAATTGGTGTTGTTCCCAAATGTGCACTCAGGGAAACCAATTTGCTGGTGAGTACATGTGGTGCTTATTTTTCCATTCTTGGGATACTTCACTTAATAGAATGGGATCCAGCTCTCTCCAGGAGAACCAAAGAGATGCCATATCGCCATTATTTCTAATAGCTGAGTAATATTCCATGGTATACATATACCACATTTTGCTAATCCATTCATGAATTGATGGGCATTTGGGTTGTTTCCACATCTTTGTGATTGTGAATTGTGCTGCTATAATCATTCAGGTGCAGGTGTCTTTTTTATAGAATGACTTTTGTTCTTCTGGGTAGATGTCCAATAATGGAATTGCTGGATCGAATGGTAGGTCTACTTGAATCTGTTTAAGGTATCTCCACATTGCTTTCCACAGGGGCTGCACTAGTTTACAGTCCCACCAGCAGTGTATGAATGTACCTATCTCCCCACACCCACACCAACATGTATAGTTTTGGGACTTTTTGATAAAGGCCATTCCCACTGGAGTTAAGTGATATCTCATTGTGGTTTTGATTTGCATTTCCCTGATGATTAGAGATGTTGAACACTTTTTCATATGTTTGTTAGCCATTTTTATATCTTCTTTTGAAAAATTTCTATTTATGTCCTTTGCCCACTTTTTGATAGGGTTGTTTGATTTTTTCTTACTGATTTTCCTGAGTTCTAAATAGATTCTTGTTATCAGTCCTTTATCTGATGTGTAGTATGCGAAAATTTTTTCCCATTCTGTAGGTTGTCCATTTACTCTCGTGACTGTTTCTTTGGCTGTGCAGAAGCTTTTTAATTTGATCAGGTCCCATTTATTTATTTTTGTTGTTGCTGTGATTGCTTTAGGGGTCTTCTTCATAAATTCTTTGCCTAGGCCAATGTCTGTAAGAGTCTTTCCTACATTTTCTTCTAGAATTCTAATAGTTTCTGACCTTAGGTTTAAGTCTGTTAACCACTGTGATTTGATTTTTGTGAGGGGTGAGAGTTATGTGTCCTGTTTTAGTCTTCTACATGTGGATATCCAGTTTTCCCAGCACCATTTATTAAATAAGGAATCTTTTCCCCAGAGTATGTTTTTGTCTGCTTTGTCAAAGATTAGATGGCTATATGAGGATGGTTTTATATTGGGATTTTCTGTTCTGTTCCACTGGTCTGTGTCCCTGCACTTGTGCCAGTACCAGGCTGTTTTAAGAACCACAGCCTTGTAGTATAGTTTGAAGTCTGGCAAATTAATACTTCCCATTTTGTTTTTGTTGTTTAAGATTGCTTTTGCTAAACGGGGTCTTCCCTGGTTCCATACAAAGCGTAAAATTATTTTTCCTATGTCTGTGAAAAAAGATGTTGGTAATTTAATAAGGATTGCATTGAATCTGTAGATAACTTTGGGCAGTATAGACATTTTAACAATGTTGATTCTACCGATCCATGAGCATGGTATGGTTTTCCACCTATTTACATGTTCTGCAATTTCCTTCCTCAGTGTTTCATAGTTCTCCCTATAGAGGTCCTTTACCTCCTTAGTTAAATAAATTCCTAGGTATTTTATTTTCTTTGTTGCTATTTTGAAGGGTATTGAGTCCTTAATTTGGTTTTCCATTTGACTGTTATTGGCATATATGAATGCCTCTGATTTGTGTGTATTGATTTTGTATCCTGAGACTTTACTGAATTCATTGATCAATTCCAGGAGTCTCTTGGTTGAAACCTTGGGGTTTTATAGATATAACATCATATCATCAGCAAAGAGTGAGAGTTTGATCTCTTCTGTCCCTATTTCAACTCCCTTGATTCTGCTCTCTTGCCTGATAGCTCTTGCAAGGACTTCCAATACTATGTAGAAAAGTAATGGGGACAGTGGTAAGCCTTGTCTGGTTCCAGTTTGAAGTGGGAATGCTTTCAGTTTTTCCCCATTCAGTATGATGTTGGCTGAGGGTTTGTCGTATATGGCTTGTATCATTTTTATATAGGCCCCATCTATGCCTATTTTGTTAAGTGTTCTTATCATAAAAGGGTGTTGAATTTTGTCAAATGCTTTCTCTGCATCTATTGAGAGGATCATCTGATCTTTATTTTTGCTTCTATTTATGTGATGAATTACATTCCCATATGTCAAACCATCCCTGCATCTCTGGGATGAAGCCCACTTGGTCGTGATGGATTATTTTTTTGATAAGCACTTGGATTCGATTTGTTAGAATTTTATTGAGAATTTTTGCATCTATATTCATAAGAGAAATTGGTCTATAGTTCTCTGTTTTAGTTGCATCCTTTCCTGGATTTGGTATCAGGATTATGTTGGCTTGGTAAAAAGTGTTGGGGAGAATCCCATCCTTCTCTATATTGGAGAATAGTTTATGTACGATGGGCACCAGTTCTTCTTTGTAGGTATGGTAGAATTCAGGTGTGAACCCATCTGGTCCAGGGCTTTTCTTTTTGGGAAGGTTTTTTATTGCTGTTTCAATTTCAGATCTAGATATCGGTCTATTCAGGAATTCTATTTCTTCCTGGTTGAGCCTGGGAAGGCTGTGTGTTTATAAGAATTTGTCCATTTCCTCCAGGTTTTCTAATTTGTGTGCATAAAGATTTTTGTAGAATTCATAGATGATATCATGTATCTCTGTGGCATCAGTCGTGATTACTCCTTTCGTGTTCCTGATCGAGGTTATAAGAGATTTTTCTTTTCTGCTCTTGGTTAGTTTAGCCAGAAGTGTGTCAATTTTGTTTATTTTTTCAAAGAACCAACTTTTGGTTTTATTAATCTCCGTTATGGTTTGGTTTAATCTCCCTTATGCTCCCTTATGGTCCTTTTCATTTAGTTCTGATTTAATCTTAATAATTTCCTTCTGCTGGGTTTGGGTTTGGTCTCTTCTTTCTTCTCCAGCTCTTTGAGTCTATTCATTAGATTGTCTATTTGTAAGTTTTCTGTCTTTTTGGTATAGGCATTTATGGAAATAAATTTTCCTCTCAGGACTGCTTTAGCTGTGTCCCACAGATTTTGATAAGTTGTATCTCCTTTGTCGTTTAATTCAAAGAATCTTTTGATTTCTGACTTGATTTCTTCATTTATAAAATGATTGTTCAGGAGAAGGTTATTTAGCTTCCATGACTTTGAGTAGAAATGAGGATTTCTGTTAGGGTTCATTGTTACTTTTATTCCACTGTGATCCGAGAAGCTGCATGGTATTATTTCTATATTTTTAAATTTTTTAAGACATTCTTTATGTCCTAAGATATGGTCAATCTTGGAGAATGTCCCATGAGCTGATGAGAAGAACTTATATTCAGTGGTATTTGGGTAGAATGTCCTGTAGATGTCAGTCAGGCCCATTTGTTCTAGCATTCTATTTACGTCCAATATTTCTTTGTTTATTTTTTGTTTGGAGGATCTGTCTTGAACTGTCAGTGGCGTGTTAAAATCTCTGGCTACTAAAGTGTTGTTATCTATCATTTGGTTCAGATCAAGTAGGGTTTGCTTTATGAATCTGGGTGCACCTAGATCGGGTGCATATATGTTAAGTATAGTTATGTCTTCTTGTTGAATTGTACCCTTCACCAGTATATAGTAACCATCTTTGTCTTTCTTTACTTTTGTTGATTTAAAAACTACGTTATCGGAGATTAGAACTGCCACGCCAGCTTTCTTTTGGGTTCCATTTGCTTGGAATATTGATTTCCACCCTTTTATTTTCAGTCTAAATGCATCCTTGCAGGTTAGATGAGTTTCCTGAAGACAGCAGATACTTGGCTTATATCTTTTTTATCCATTGGGCCAGTCCATGTCTCTTGAGTGGGGAATTCAATCCATTCACATTTAATGAGAGAACTGATAAGCGAGACAGATTGCTGTTCCTCATGTTGGGTTGAATTTCATTGATCTGTTTTCTCTCTTGAGCCATTATGATAACTGTGTTTTCATATTTATCTCTTGATTAGTGTTACATTCGAGGGTCCTTCTTGTGCTGGACCACGTGTAACTCTGTTTTGAATACTTCTTGGAAAGCTGCTCTTGTCTTGGTGAATTCTCTGAGTTTTTGTTTATCTGAGAATGTCTTAATTTCACCTTCATATATAAAACTGAGCTTATCTGGGTACAGGATTCTAGGCTGGGCATTATTCTGTTTCAGAAGAGTGAGAATGGGGCTCCAATCTCTTCTTGCTTGTAAGGTTTCAGTTGAGAAATCTGGCGTGATTCGGATGGGCTTTCCTTTGTATGTTACTTGTTTCTTTCTCCTTACAGATTGAAGAAGGGCCTCGTTAGTGGATATTTTGGTCAGTCTGATAACTACATGACGTGGTGTCTTCCTATTTGGTATGAATCTCTCAGAGGTTCTTTGAGCTTCTTGAACCTGTGTATCTAGAGATTTGGCAAGGCCTGGGAAATTTTCCTCAATTATATCTTCAGATACTTTATTCAACCCTTGCTTATTGTCTTCTTCACCCTCAGGAATGCCGATAACTCTCACGTTAGGCTTCTTCACATAATCCCACATTTCTTGTAGACTATGATTATTTCTCATGTTTCTTTGTTTTAACTCTGTGACTGCCTTATTTAATTGGAAAGTGTTATCTTCGATCTCTGAGATTCTTTCTTCTGTTTGATCTACCCTGCTCTTGAGACTTTCCACTGTGTTTTGTAGCTCCTTGAATAAATTTTTCATTTCCAGGAGTTCAGTTTGATTTTTCTTCAGTATTTCAATTTCTTTGGTGAATTTTTCTTCCAAGTCCTGGATCTTTTTGTGGTTTCTTTGTGTTGATTATCCATTTTTTCTTGCATAATGTTCAGCGTATTTATGATCCATGTTTGAAATTCTTCCTGTGACATGTTGCTATTTGGAATCTGCTTTGTGTTAATTGGTGGAGAACTAGTAATCCTCTTTGAGGGCATGGTTTCAGCTTGATTCTTTATACTCCTAGAGTTCCTTCGCTGAGCCCTTCCCATCTGAATGAATCCTTAAGATCCCTTCTTTCAGCTTTAGTCTGGATAGGGGCACACTGTGAGTGCCAGGTAAGCTGCCTCCTCTGTCACTAGGGGGAGCCCTTCACATATTGTTCAGGATTTTGCTAGCTCCGCTGGGGGGGCTGCCCCTCTTCCTCTCCCGAGGTGGCTTCTGTCTCTCTCTGTGAGAAAGACAGTGGATAGGGAGAGTGGAGCGGTGCCCTCATTCGCCCAACGCCCCAGCCACTGCAGTTCCCGCGGGCGATGGTCTGCCCCACCCCAATGTCTGCAAGGTCCACGCTCTACTCTCTCGTGACTGGGGAACCACTCAGTGTTCACACAAAGGTGGAGCTCCTAGTCAGGGTCCGTGGACTAGGGAAGGGAGCCGCCCAGGGAGCCGCCCGGTACCCAATCGCTCCTCAGCGTTTAGGCTGTGGACCCCGACAATGGTGGCCGCCCGTCTGCAGATCACTGTCACTGGGGTTGAATGCTCAGGGACCGGCAGAGGCCAGAGGAGCCGGGGACCGGGAGAATCCAGCCGCCCACCTATACGAGGCAGTTTGGCATCTGCTAGAGCCGGGACCAAAGCAGCCCCACCGCCCGCGTATAGGAGACAGTTGCTAGGTGCGTCAGCTGCGCACAGCACTCCAGGGTCCAAAATGCCTCCTGCCAATGTCTCCTCTCTGCAGAGCCCCACATCTCCCGTGGCGATTCTGCACCGACTTCAGGCAGATCCTCAATTGAGTGGGTGTGGAGGTCAGAGGGGGAACAAGATGCTTTCCTGTGGGGCTGAACCCACCCCACTCTCTGGTGAGGTGGGTACAGCTGTCCCGTGCTCCCTTCTCTATTGGCCATCCCGCACTCTCCAGATTTTGGTGATTTATTTCCCTAATCACCTCAGTCTTTTCTTGCTCTCTCTCTCTGTCCCACGCTGATTCTCCATGGATTCACACCACCGTTCTTGTGGGGAAGTGAACCTCTAGGGTTGTGGGCAGTGGGAGACCCATGCCTTCCACTCCAGGAGCACGAATCCAGGAGGTCACCACCATTCCACCATCATTGAGAATGAATCAAAGGAGTCTTAAAGGAACGGGCTGAAAAGTGCGGATCCTGTTTCAGTCTAAGTCTGAAACAGGATCCGCACTTTTCACCTGCCACACACATGCCCACTTCTCCTCTCTGGGCATAATAAAAACAAACCACTGGACTGACAGAGGGCTTGCCCCCCCACACACACCACACGACCCCACACAAAAACGTCCCCTCCAGTGACTCATTCTTATGCTAACTGGCAAACGGTGCTATGCCTTTTAAAATAATGGAAAAAGGATGGTGGAATGATACTTGAAAGACTGGTTTTATTCCACGCTCCCGTACCAAGTATCGGCAACACCAAGTGAGCTAGGCCTCAGCATAGTTTTTTCCCTGGCAGCCATCTTGGGATTAAGGAGGCAGAGAAGTACCTTGTCACAATTATGGTGAAAGGTGCTGCAAAAACTGGCAAATAATTCTCCACGTAGTGGTTATTTCAAAAGCTCTATGGCATACTTCTTGGAACCAGCTAGTTACCTGGGGCCACGCATAGAGGGTTATAGAGAACCATGGTGGATTCACGGAAGAAGAGTCAAATGATTCTTAAAGGAACGGGCAGAAAATGTGGATCCTGTTTCAGTCTAAGACTAAAACAGGATCCGCACTTTTCACCTGCTGCACACATGCCAACTTCTCCTCTCTGAGGATTAAAAAAAAAAACACTGGACTGGCAGAGCGCCTGCCCCCTCACACACCACCTGACCCCACACAACAACGTGCCCTCCAGCAACTCATTTGCTAACTGGCAAAAGGTGCTCTGCCTTTTAAAACAATGGAACAAGGTTGGTGGAATGATACTTAAAAGACTGGCTTCTTGCCAGGCTCCAGTACCAAGTATAGGCAATACCAAGTGAGGTAGGCCTCAGCATGGTTTTGTCCATGGCAGCCAGCTTGGTTTAAGGAGGCAGAGACGAACCTTGTCACAATTATGGTGAAAGGTGCTGCAAAAACTGGCAAATAATTCTCCACGTAGTGGTTATTTCAAAAGCTCTGCAGCATAATTCTTGGAAGTATCCAGTTAAAGGGTCCCACGCATTGAGGGGTCCAGAGAACCATGGTAGATTGCCAGGTGATGAATCAAAGGATTCTTAAAGAAACAGGCAGAAAACTGCTGATCCTCTTTCACCCTAAGACTGAAAGAGGATCAGCACTTTTCACCTGCCACACACATGCCCACTTCTCCTCTCTGGGCCTAATAAAAACAAACCGCCAGACTGAAAGATGCCCTGACCCCCAAACACCACCCAACCCCACAAAAAAAGTCCCTTCCAGCGACTCATTCTTATGCTAACTGCCAAAAGGAGCTCTGCCATTTAAAATAGTGGAGAAAGGATCATGGAATGATACTTAAAAAA